>NC_134689.1:410582987-410662764 GCF_050947455.1 Rhinoderma darwinii
TTGGTTATAAAACAGCTGGAAACTAACCAAAGAAAAAAAAATGAAAATAAGTTGACGAGGTGGCCGAGTGGTTAAGGCGATGGACTGCTAATCCATTGTGCTCTGCATGCATGGGTTCAAATCCCATCCTCGTCGGGTGTTTTTGTAAATGACCCTTATTGTCTTCCAAAGCCCAAGATTGCAGGCAGGGCTAATACTGCCAAAACAGGTTGAAATTTGTTAAGCCGATTAGAGGAGCAGAACTCTAAAAACTTGTGTAAATGATAAACCTTCTAGAAAATGTTTGCATGGAACTATTACTACAAATGTTTTTTTTTGTAGATGTGTTCTAGTAGACCTATATATACACTCATCTAGTTTTTGCATGCCATTTAATGACATTTTTATAAACAAGAAAATATTTGATTTTAAATAAGGGAAAATAAATTTAGAATACATATTACTGACACTTCTCAAAATTTGTAAAACACTCTAAAAACTTGTGTAAATGATAAACCTTCTAGAAAATGTTTGCATGGAACTATTACTACAAATGGTTTTTTTTGTAGATGTGTTCTAGTAGACCTATATATACACTCATCTAGTTCTTGCATGCCATTTAATGACATTTTTATAAACAAGAAAAGATTTGATTTTAAATAAGGGAAAATAAATTTAGAATAC
The DNA here is from genome assembly GCF_050947455.1 of Rhinoderma darwinii. Classification (NCBI taxonomy): domain Eukaryota; kingdom Metazoa; phylum Chordata; class Amphibia; order Anura; family Rhinodermatidae; genus Rhinoderma; species Rhinoderma darwinii. The sequence continues at coordinate 410,583,651 of NC_134689.1, forward strand.
ATATTACTGACACTTCTCAAAATTTGTAAAACACTTTTTAGGGATCAGGTTTGGTTATAAAACAGCTGGAAACTAACCAAAGAAAAAAAATGAAAATAAGTTGACGAGGTGGCCGAGTGGTTAAGGCGATGGACTGCTAATCCATTGTGCTCTGCATGCATGGGTTCAAATCCCATCCTCGTCGGGTGTTTTTGTAAATGACCCTTATTGTCTTCCAAAGCCCAAGATTGCAGGCAGGGCTAATACTGCCAAAACAGGTTGAAATTTGTTAAGCCGATTAGAGGAGCAGAACTCTAAAAACTTGTGTAAATGATAAACCTTCTAGAAAATGTTTGCATGGAACTATTACTACAAATGTTTTTTTTTGTAGATGTGTTCTAGTAGACCTATATATACACTCATCTAGTTCTTGCATGCCATTTAATGACATTTTTATAAACAAGAATAGATTTGATTTTAAATAAGGGAAAATACATTTAGAATACATATTACTGACACTTCTCAAAATTTGTAAAACACTTTTTAGGGATCAGGTTTGGTTATAAAACAGCTGGAAACTAACCAAAGAAAAAAAAAATGAAAATAAGTTGACGAGGTGGCCGAGTGGTTAAGGCGATAGACTGCTAATCCATTGTGCTCTGCATGCATGGGTTCAAATCCCATCCTTGTCGGGTGTTTTTGTAAATGACCCTTATTGTCTTCCAAAGCCCAAGATTGCAGGCAGGGCTAATACTGCCAAAACAGGTTGAAATTTGTTAAGCCGATTAGAGGAGCAGAACTCTAAAAACTTGTGTAAATGATAAACCTTCTAGAAAATGTTTGCATGGAACTATTACTACAAATGTTTTTTTTTGTAGATGTGTTCTAGTAGACCTATATATACACTCATCTAGTTCTTGCATGCCATTTAATGACATTTTTATAAACAAGAAAAGATTTGATTTTAAATAAGGGAAAATAAATTTAGAATACATATTACTGACACTTCTCAAAATTTGTAAAACACTTTTTAGGGATCAGGTTTGGTTATAAAACAGCTGGAAACTAACCAAAGAAAAAAAATGAAATTGAAAATAAGTTGACGAGGTGGCCGAGTGGTTAAGGCGATGGACTGCTAATCCATTGTGCTCTGCATGCATGGGTTCAAATCCCATCCTCGTCGGGTGTTTTTGTAAATGACCATTATTGTCTTCCAAAGCCCAAGATTGCAGGCAGGGCTAATACTGCCAAAACAGGTTGAAATTTGTTAAGCCGATTAGAGGAGCAGAACTCATATACACTCATCTAGTTCTTGCATGCCATTTAATGACATTTTTATAAACAAGAAAAGATTTGATTTTAAATAAGGGAAAAAAAATTTAGAATACATATTACTGACACTTCTCAAAATTTGTAAAACACTTTTTAGGGATCAGGTTTGGTTATAAAACAGCTGGAAACTAACCAAAGAAAAAAAATGAAAATAAGTTGACGAGGTGGCCGAGTGGTTAAGGCGATGGACTGCTAATCCATTGTGCTCTGCATGCATGGGTTCAAATCCTCGTCGGGTGTTTTTGTAAATGACCCTTATTGTCTTCCAAAGCATAAGATTGCAGGCAGGGTTAATACTGCCAAAACAGGTTGAAATTTGTTAAGCCGATTAGAGGAGCAGAACTCTAAAAACTTGTGTAAATGATAAACCTTCTAGAAAATTTTTGCATGGAACTATTACTACAAATGTTTTTTTTTGTAGATGTGTTCTAGTAGACCTAGTTTTTGCATGCCATTTAATGACATTTTTATAAACAAGAAAAGATTTGATTTTAAATAAGGGAAAATAAATTTAGAATACATATTACTGACACTTCTCAAAATTTGTAAAACACTTTTTAGGGATCAGGTTTGGTTATAAAACAGCTGGAAACTAACCAAAGAAAAAAAAATGAAAATAAGTTGACGAGGTGGCCGAGTGGTTAAGGTGATGGACTGCTAATCCATTGTGCTCTGCATGCATGGGTTCAAATCCCATCCTCGTCGGGTGTTTTTGTAAATGACCCTTATTGTCTTCCAAAGCCCAAGATTGCAGGCAGGGCTAATACTGCCAAAACAGGTTGAAATTTGTTAAGCCGATTAGAGGAGCAGAACTCTAAAAACTTGTGTAAATGATAAACCTTCTAGAAAATGTTTGCATGGAACTATTACTACAAATGTTTTTTTTTGTAGATGTGTTCTAGTAGACCTATATATACACTCATCTAGTTTTTGCATGCCATTTAATGACATTTTTATAAACAAGAAAAGATTTGATTTTAAATAAGGGAAAAAAAATTTAGAATACATATTACTGACACTTCTCAAAATTTGTAAAACACTTTTTAGGGATCAGGTTTGGTTATAAAACAGCTGGAAACTAACCAAAGAAAAAAAAATGAAAATAAGTTGACGAGGTGGCCGAGTGGTTAAGGCGATGGACTGCTAATCCATTGTGCTCTGCATGCATGGGTTCAAATCCCATCCTCGTCGGGTGTTTTTGTAAATGACCCTTATTGTCTTCCAAAGCCCAAGATTGCAGGCAGGGCTAATACTGCCAAAACAGGTTGAAATTTGTTAAGCCGATTAGAGGAGCAGAACTCTAAAAACTTGTGTAAATGATAAACCTTCTAGAAAATGTTTGCATGGAACTATTACTACAAATGTTTTTTTTTGTAGATGTGTTCTAGTAGACCTATATATACACTCATCTAGTTTTTGCATGCCATTTAATGACATTTTTATAAACAAGAAAATATTTGATTTTAAATAAGGGAAAATAAATTTAGAATACATATTACTGACACTTCTCAAAATTTGTAAAACACTCTAAAAACTTGTGTAAATGATAAACCTTCTAGAAAATGTTTGCATGGAACTATTACTACAAATGGTTTTTTTTGTAGATGTGTTCTAGTAGACCTATATATACACTCATCTAGTTCTTGCATGCCATTTAATGACATTTTTATAAACAAGAAAAGATTTGATTTTAAATAAGGGAAAATAAATTTAGAATACATATTACTGACACTTCTCAAAATTTGTAAAACACTTTTTAGGGATCAGGTTTGGTTATAAAACAGCTGGAAACTAACCAAAGAAAAAAATGAAAATAAGTTGACGAGGTGGCCGAGTGGTTAAGGCGATGGACTGCTAATCCATTGTGCTCTGCATGCATGGGTTCAAATCCCATCCTTGTCGGGTGTTTTTGTAAATGACCCTTATTGTCTTCCAAAGCCCAAGATTGCAGGCAGGGCCAATACTGCCAAAACAGGTTGAAATTTGTTAAGCCGATTAGAGGAGCAGAACTCTAAAAACTTGTGTAATTTATAAACCTTCTAGAAAATGTTTGCATGGAACTATTACTAGAAATGTTTTTTTTTGTAGATGTGTTCTTGTAGACCTATTTATACACTCATCTAGTACTTGCATGCCATTTGATGACATTTTTATAAACAAGGAAATATTTGATTTTAAATAAGGGAAAATAAATTTAGAATACATATTACTGACACTTCTCAAAATTTTTAAAACACTTTTTAGGGATCAGGTTTGGTTATAAAACAGCTGCAAACAAACCAAAGAAAAAAAAAATGAAAATAAGTTGACGAGGTGGCCGAGTGGTTAAGGCGATGGACTGCTAATCCATTGTGCTCTGCATGCATGGGTTCAAATCCCATCCTCGTCGGGTGTTTTTGTAAATGACCCTTATTGTCTTCCAAAGCCCAAAATTGCAGGCAGGGCTAATACTGCCAAAACAGGTTGAAATTTGTTAAGCCGATTAGAGGAGCAGAACTCTAAAAACTTGTGTAAATGATAAACCTTCTAGAAAATGTTTGCATGGAACTATTACTACAAATGGTTTTTTTTGTAGATGTGTTCTAGTAGACCTATATATACACTCATCTAGTTCTTGCATGCCATTTAATGACATTTTTATAAACAAGAAAAGATTTGATTTTAAATAAGGGAAAATAAATGTAGAATACATATTACTGACACTTCTCAAAATTTGTAAAACACTTTTTAGGGATCAGGTTTGGTTATAAAACAGCTGGAAACTAACCAAAGAAAAAAATGAAAATAAGTTGACGAGGTGGCCGAGTGGTTAAGGCGATGGACTGCTAATCCATTGTGCTCTGCATCCCATCCTCGTTGGGTGTTTTTGTAATTGACCCTTATTGTCTTCCAAAGCCCAAGATTGCAGGCAGGGCTAATACTGCCAAAACAGGTTGAAATTTGTTAAGCCGATTAGAGGAGCAGAACTCTAAAAACTTGTGTAAATGATAAACCTTCTAGAAAATGTTTGCATGGAACTATTACTACAAATGTTTTTTTTTGTAGATGTGTTCTAGTAGACCTATATATACACTCATCTAGTTCTTGCATGCCATTTAATGACATTTTTATAAACAAGAAAAGATTTGATTTTAAATAAGGGAAAATAAATTTAGAATACATATTACTGACACTTCTCAAAATTTGTAAAACACTTTTTAGGGATCAGGTTTGGTTATAAAACAGCTGGAAACTAACCAAAGAAAAAAAAGAAAATAAGTTGACGAGGTGGCCGAGTGGTTAAGGCGATGGACTGCTAATCCATTGTGCTCTGCATGCATGGGTTCAAATCCCATCCTCATCGGGTGTTTTTGTAAATGACCCTTATTGTCTTCCAAAGCCCAAGATTGCAGGCAGGGCTAATACTGCCAAAACAGGTTGAAATTTGTAAAGCCGATTAGAGGAGCAGAACTCTAAAAACTTGTTTTTTTTTGTAGATGTGTTCTAGTAGACCTATATATACACTCATCTAGTTCTTGCATGCCATTTAATGACATTTTTATAAACAAGAAAAGATTTGATTTTAAATAAGGGAAAATAAATTTAGAATACATATTACTGACACTTCTCAAAATTTGTAAAACACTTTTTAGGGATCAGGTTTGGTTATAAAACAGCTGGAAACTAACCAAAGAAAAAAATTAAAAAATAAGTTGACGAGGTGGTCGAGTGGTTAAGGTGATGGACTGCTAAACCATTGTGCTCTGCATGCATGGGTTCAAATCCCATCCTCGTCGGGTGTTTTTGTAAATGACCCTTATTGTCTTCCAAAGCCCAAGATTGCAGGCAGGGCTAATACTGCCAAAACAGGTTGAAATTTGTTAAGCCGATTAGAGGAGCAGAACTCTAAAAACTTGTGTAAATGATAAACCTTCTAGAAAATGTTTGCATGGAACTATTACTACAAATGTTTTTTTTTGTAGATGTGTTCTAGTAGACCTATATATACCCTCATCTAGTTCTTGCATGCCATTTAATGACATTTTTATAAACAAGAAAAGATTTGATTTTAAATAAGGGAAAATAAATTTAGAATACATATTACTGACACTTCTCAAAATTTGTAAAACACTTTTTAGGGATCAGGTTTGGTTATAAAACAGCTGGAAACTAACCAAAGAAAAAAATGAAAATAAGTTGACGAGGTGGCCGAGTGGTTAAGGCGATGGACTGCTAATCCATTGTGCTCTGCATGCATGGGTTCAAATCCCATCCTCGTCGGGTGTTTTTGTAAATGACCCTTATTGTCTTCCAAAGCCCAAGATTGCAGGCCCAATGTTTGCATGGAACTGCCAAAACAGGTTGAAATTTGTTAAGCCGATTAGAGGAGCAGAACTCTAAAAACTTGTGTAAATGATAAACCTTCTAGAAAATGTTTGCATGGAACTATTACTACAAATGTTTTTTTTTGTAGATGTGTTCTAGTAGACCTATATATACACTCATCTAGTTCTTGCATGCCATTTAATGACATTTTTATAAACAAGAAAAGATTTGATTTTAAATAAGGGAAAATAAATTTAGAATACATATTACTGACACTTCTCAAAATTTGTAAAACACTTTTTAGGGATCAGGTTTGGTTATAAAACAGCTGGAAACTAACCAAAGAAAAAAATGAAAATAAGTTGACGAGGTGGCCGAGTGGTTAAGGCGATGGACTGCTAATCCATTGTGCTCTGCATCCCATCCTCGTCGGGTGTTTTTGTAAATGACCATTATTGTCTTCCAAAGCCCAAGATTGCAGGCAGGGCTAATACTGCCAAAACAGGTTGAAATTTGTTAAGCCGATTAGAGGAGCAGAACTCTAAAAACTTGTGTAAATGATAAACCTTCTAGAAAATGTTTGCATGGAACTATTACTACAAATGTTTTTTTTTGTAGATGTGTTCTAGTAGACCTATATATACCCTCATCTAGTTCTTGCATGCCATTTAATGACATTTTTATAAACAAGAAAAGATTTGATTTTAAATAAGGGAAAATAAATTTAGAATACATATTACTGACACTTCTCAAAATTTGTAAAACACTTTTTAGGGATCAGGTTTGGTTATAAAACAGCTGGAAACTAACCAAAGAAAAAAATGAAAATAAGTTGACGAGGTGGCCGAGTGGTTAAGGCGATGGACTGCTAATCCATTGTGCTCTGCATGCATGGGTTCAAATCCCATCCTCGTCGGGTGTTTTTGTAAATGACCCTTATTGTCTTCCAAAGCCCAAGATTGCAGGCCCAATGTTTGCATGGAACTGCCAAAACAGGTTGAAATTTGTTAAGCCGATTAGAGGAGCAGAACTCTAAAAACTTGTGTAAATGATAAACCTTCTAGAAAATGTTTGCATGGAACTATTACTACAAATGTTTTTTTTGTAGATGTGTTCTAGTAGACCTATATATACACTCATCTAGTTCTTGCATGCCATTTAATGACATTTTTATAAACAAGAAAAGATTTGATTTTAAATAAGGGAAAATAAATTTAGAATACATATTACTGACACTTCTCAAAATTTGTAAAACACTTTTTAGGGATCAGGTTTGGTTATAAAACAGCTGGAAACTAACCAAAGAAAAAAAATGAAAATAAGTTGATGAGGTGGCCGAGTGGTTAAGGCGAAGGACTGCTAATCCATTGTGCTCTGCATGCATGGGTTCAAATCCCATCCTCGTTGGGTGTTTTTGTAAATGACCCTTATTGTCTTCCAAAGCCCAAGATTGCAGGCAGGGCTAATACTGCCAAAACAGGTTGAAATTTGTTAAGCCGATTGGAGGAGCAGAACTCTAAAAACTTGTGTAAATGATAAACCTTCTAGAAAATGTTTGCATGGAACTATTACTACAAATATTTTTTTTTTGTAGATGTGTTCTAGTAGACCTATATATACACTCATCTAGTTCTTGCATGCCATTTAATGACATTTTTATAAACAAGAAAAGATTTGATTTTAAATAAGGGAAAATAAATTTAGAATACATATTACTGACACTTCTCAAAATTTGTAAAACACTTTTTAGGGATCAGGTTTGGTTATAAAACAGCTGGAAACTAACCAAAGAAAAAAATGAAAATAAGTTGACGAGGTGGCCGAGTGGTTAAGGCGATGGACTGCTAATCCATTGTGCTCTGCATCCCATCCTCGTCGGGTGTTTTTGTAAATGACCCTTATTGTCTTCCAAAGCCCAAGATTGCAGGCAGGGCTAATACTGCCAAAACAGGTTGAAATTTGTTAAGCCGATTAGAGGAGCAGAACTCTAAAAACTTGTGTAAATGATAAACCTTCTAGAAAATGTTTGCATGGAACTATTACTACAAATGTTTTTTTTTGTACATGTGTTCTAGTAGACCTATATATACACTCATCTAGTTCTTGCATGCCATTTAATGACATTTTTATAAACAAGAAAAGATTTGATTTTAAATAAGGGAAAATAAATTTAGAATACATATTACTGACACTTCTCAAAATTTGTAAAACACTTTTTAGGGATCAGGTTTGGTTATAAAACAGCTGGAAACTAACCAAAGAAAAAAATGAAAGTAAGTTGACGAGGTGGCCGAGTGGTTAAGGCGATGGACTGCTAATCCATTGTGCTCTGCATGCATGGGTTCAAATCCCATCCTCGTCGGGTGTTTTTGTAAATGACCCTTATTGTCTTCCAAAGCCCAAGATTGCAGGCAGGGCTAATACTGCCAAAACAGGTTGAAATTTGTTAAGCCGATTAGAGGAGCAGAACTCTAAAAACTTGTGTAAATGATAAACCTTCTAGAAAATGTTTGCATGGAACTATTACTACAAATATTTTTTTTTTGTAGATGTGTTCTAGTAGACCTATATATACACTCATGTATATTCTTGCATGCCATTTAATGACATTTTTATAAACAAGAAAAGATTTGATTTTAAATAAGGGAAAATAAATTTAGAATACATATTACTGACACTTCTCAAAATTTGTAAAACACTTTTTAGGGATCAGGTTTGGTTATAAAACAGCTGGAAACTAACCAAAGAAAAAAATGAAAATAAGTTGACGAGGTGGCCGAGTGGTTAAGGCGATGGACTGCTAATCCATTGTGCTCTGCATCCCATCCTCGTCGGGTGTTTTTGTAAATGACCCTTATTGTCTTCCAAAGCCCAAGATTGCAGGCAGGGCTAATACTGCCAAAACAGGTTGAAATTTGTTAAGCCGATTAGAGGAGCAGAACTCTAAAAACTTGTGTAAATGATAAACCTTCTAGAAAATGTTTGCATGGAACTATTACTACAAATGTTTTTTTTTGTACATGTGTTCTAGTAGACCTATATATACACTCATCTAGTTCTTGCATGCCATTTAATGACATTTTTATAAACAAGAAAAGATTTGATTTTAAATAAGGGAAAATAAATTTAGAATACATATTACTGACACTTCTCAAAATTTGTAAAACACTTTTTAGGGATCAGGTTTGGTTATAAAACAGCTGGAAACTAACCAAAGAAAAAAATGAAAGTAAGTTGACGAGGTGGCCGAGTGGTTAAGGCGATGGACTGCTAATCCATTGTGCTCTGCATGCATGGGTTCAAATCCCATCCTCGTCGGGTGTTTTTGTAAATGACCCTTATTGTCTTCCAAAGCCCAAGATTGCAGGCAGGGCTAATACTGCCAAAACAGGTTGAAATTTGTTAAGCCGATTAGAGGAGCAGAACTCTAAAAACTTGTGTAAATGATAAACCTTCTAGAAAATGTTTGCATGGAACTATTACTACAAATGTTTTTTTTGTAGATGTGTTCTAGTAGACCTATATATACACTCATCTAGTTCTTGCATGCCATTTAATGACATTTTTATGAACAAGAAAAGATTTGATTTTAAATAAGGGAAAATAAATTTAGAATACATATTACTGACACTTCTCAAAATTTGTAAAACACTTTTTAGGGATCAGGTTTGGTTATAAAACAGCTGGAAACTAACCAAAGAAAAAAATGAAAATAAGTTGACGAGGTGGCCGAGTGGTTAAGGCGATGGACTGCTAATCCATTGTGCTCTGCATGCATGGGTTCAAATCCCATCCTCGTCGGGTGTTTTTGTAAATGACCCTTATTGTCTTCCAAAGCCCAAGATTGCAGGCAGGGCTAATACTGCCAAAACAGGTTGAAATTTGTTAAGCCGATTAGAGGAGCAGAACTCTAAAAACTTGTGTAAATGATAAACCTTCTAGAAAATGTTTGCATGGAACTATTACTACAAATGTTTTTTTTTGTAGATGTGTTCTAGTAGACCTATATATACACTCATCTAGTTCTTGCATGCCATTTAATGACATTTTTATAAACAAGAAAAGATTTGATTTTAAATAAGGGAAAATAAATTTAGAATACATATTACTGACACTTCTCAAAATTTGTAAAACACTTTTTAGGGATCAGGTTTGGTTATAAAACAGCTGGAAACTAACCAAAGAAAAAAAGGAAAATAAGTTGACGAGGTGGCCGAGTGGTTAAGGCGATGGACTGCTAATCCATTGTGCTCTGCATCCCATCCTCGTCGGGTGTTTTTGTAAATGACCCTTATTGTCTTCCAAAGCCCAAGATTGCAGGCAGGGCTAATACTGCCAAAACAGGTTGTAATTTGTTAAGCCGATTAGAGGAGCAGAACTCTAAAAACTTGTGTAAATGATAAACCTTCTAGAAAATGTTTGCATGGAACTATTACTACAAATGTTTTTTTTTGTAGATGTGTTCTAGTAGACGTATATATACACTCATCTAGTTCTTGCATGCCATTTAATGACATTTTTATAAACAAGAAAATATTTGATTTTAAATAAGGGAAAATAAATTTAGAATACATATTACTGACACTTCTCAAAATTTGTAAAACACTTTTTAGGGATCAGGTTTGGTTATAAAACAGCTGGAAACTAACCAAAGAAAAAATGAAAATAAGTTGACGAGGTGGCCGAGTGGTTAAGGCGATGGACTGCTAATCCATTGTGCTCTGCATGCATGGGTTCAAATCCCATCCTCGTCGGGTCTTTCTGGAAATGACCCTTATTGTCTTCCAAAGCCCAAGATTGCAGGCAGGGCTAATACTGCCAAAACAGGTTGAAATTTGTTAAGCCGATTAGAGGAGCAGAACTCTAAAAACTTGTGTAAATGATAAACCTTCTAGAAAATGTTTGCATGGAACTATTACTACAAATGTTTTTTTTGTAGATGTGTTCTAGTAGACCTATATATACACTCATCTAGTTCTTGCATGCCATTTAATGACATTTTTATAAACAAGAAAAGATTTGATTTTAAATAAGGGAAAATAAATTTAGAATACATATTACTGACACTTCTCAAAATTTGTAAAACACTTTTTAGGGATCAGGTTTGGTTATAAAACAGCTGGAAACTAACCAAAGAAAAAAAATGAAAATAAGTTGACGAGGTGGCCGAGTGGTTAAGGCGATGGACTGCTAATCCATTGTGCTCTGCATGCATGGGTTCAAATCCCATCCTCGTCGGGTGTTTTTGTAAATGACCCTTATTGTCTTCCAAAGCCCAAGATTGCAGGCAGGGCTAATACTGCCAAAACAGGTTGAAATTTGTTAAGCCGATTAGAGGAGCAGAACTCTAAAAACTTGTGTAAATGATAAACCTTCTAGAAAATGTTTGCATGGAACTATTACTACAAATGTTTTTTTTTGTAGATGTGTTCTAGTAGACCTATATATACACTCATCTAGTTCTTGCATGCCATTTAATGACATTTTTATAAACAAGAAAAGATTTGATTTTAAATAAGGGAAAATAAATTTAGAATACATATTACTGACACTTCTCAAAATTTGTAAAACACTTTTTAGGGATCAGGTTTGGTTATAAAACAGCTGGAAACTAACCAAAGAAAAAAAGGAAAATAAGTTGACGAGGTGGCCGAGTGGTTAAGGCGATGGACTGCTAATCCATTGTGCTCTGCATCCCATCCTCGTCGGGTGTTTTTGTAAATGACCCTTATTGTCTTCCAAAGCCCAAGATTGCAGGCAGGGCTAATACTGCCAAAACAGGTTGTAATTTGTTAAGCCGATTAGAGGAGCAGAACTCTAAAAACTTGTGTAAATGATAAACCTTCTAGAAAATGTTTGCATGGAACTATTACTACAAATGTTTTTTTTTGTAGATGTGTTCTAGTAGACGTATATATACACTCATCTAGTTCTTGCATGCCATTTAATGACATTTTTATAAACAAGAAAATATTTGATTTTAAATAAGGGAAAATAAATTTAGAATACATATTACTGACACTTCTCAAAATTTGTAAAACACTTTTTAGGGATCAGGTTTGGTTATAAAACAGCTGGAAACTAACCAAAGAAAAAATGAAAATAAGTTGACAAGGTGGCCGAGTGGTTAAGGCGATGGACTGCTAATCCATTGTGCTCTGCATGCATGGGTTCAAATCCCATCCTCGTCGGGTGTTTCTGGAAATGACCCTTATTGTCTTCCAAAGCCCAAGATTGCAGGCAGGGCTAATACTGCCAAAACAGGTTGAAATTTGTTAAGCCGATTAGAGGAGCAGAACTCTAAAAACTTGTGTAAATGATAAACCTTCTAGAAAATGTTTGCATGGAACTATTACTACAAATGTTTTTTTTGTAGATGTGTTCTAGTAGACCTATATATACACTCATCTAGTTCTTGCATGCCATTTAATGACATTTTTATAAACAAGAAAAGATTTGATTTTAAATAAGGGAAAATAAATTTAGAATACATATTACTGACACTTCTCAAAATTTGTAAAACACTTTTTAGGGATCAGGTTTGGTTATAAAACAGCTGGAAACTAACCAAAGAAAAAAAATGAAAATAAGTTGACGAGGTGGCCGAGTGGTTAAGGCGATGGACTGCTAATCCATTGTGCTCTGCATGCATGGGTTCAAATCCCATCCTCGTTGGGTGTTTTTGTAAATGACCCTTATTGTCTTCCAAAGCCCAAGATTGCAGGCAGGGCTAATACTGCCAAAACAGGTTGAAATTTGTTAAGCCGATTAGAGGAGCAGAACTCTAAAAACTTGTGTAAATGATAAACCTTCTAGAAAATGTTTGCATGGAACGATTACTACAAATGTTTTTTTTTGTAGATGTGTTCTAGTAGACGTATATATACACTCATCTAGTTCTTGCATGCCATTTAATGACATTTTTATAAACAAGAAAATATTTGATTTTAAATAAGGGAAAATAAATTTAGAATACATATTACTGACACTTCTCAAAATTTGTAAAACACTTTTTAGGGATCAGGTTTGGTTATAAAACAGCTGGAAACTAACCAAAGAAAAAATGAAAATAAGTTGACGAGGTGGCCGAGTGGTTAAGGCGATGGACTGCTAATCCATTGTGCTCTGCATGCATGGGTTCAAATCCCATCCTTGTCGGGTGTTTTTGTAAATGACCCTTATTGTCTTCCAAAGCCCAAGATTGCAGGCAGGGCTAATACTGCCAAAACAGGTTGAAATTTGTTAAGCCGATTAGAGGAGCAGAACTCTAAAAACTTGTGTAAATGATAAACCTTCTAGAAAATGTTTGCATGGAACTATTACTACAAATGTTTTTTTTTGTAGATGTGTTCTAGTAGACCTATATATACACTCATCTAGTTTTTGCATGCCATTTAATGACATTTTTATAAACAAGAAAATATTTGATTTTAAATAAGGGAAAATAAATTTAGAATACATATTACTGACACTTCTCAAAATTTGTAAAACACTCTAAAAACTTGTGTAAATGATAAACCTTCTAGAAAATGTTTGCATGGAACTATTACTACAAATGGTTTTTTTTGTAGATGTGTTCTAGTAGACCTATATATACACTCATCTAGTTCTTGCATGCCATTTAATGACATTTTTATAAACAAGAAAAGATTTGATTTTAAATAAGGGAAAATAAATTTAGAATACATATTACTGACACTTCTCAAAATTTGTAAAACACTTTTTAGGGATCAGGTTTGGTTATAAAACAGCTGGAAACTAACCAAAGAAAAAAATGAAAATAAGTTGACGAGGTGGCCGAGTGGTTAAGGCGATGGACTGCTAATCCATTGTGCTCTGCATGCATGGGTTCAAATCCCATCCTCGTCGGGTGTTTTTGTAAATGACCCTTATTGTCTTCCAAAGCCCAAAATTGCAGGCAGGGCTAATACTGCCAAAACAGGTTGAAATTTGTTAAGCCGATTAGAGGAGCAGAACTCTAAAAACTTGTGTAAATGATAAACCTTCTAGAAAATGTTTGCATGGAACTATTACTACAAATGGTTTTTTTTGTAGATGTGTTCTAGTAGACCTATATATACACTCATCTAGTTCTTGCATGCCATTTAATGACATTTTTATAAACAAGAAAAGATTTGATTTTAAATAAGGGAAAATAAATTTAGAATACATATTACTGACACTTCTCAAAATTTGTAAAACACTTTTTAGGGATCAGGTTTGGTTATAAAACAGCTGGAAACTAACCAAAGAAAAAAATGAAAATAAGTTGACGAGGTGGCCGAGTGGTTAAGGCGATGGACTGCTAATCCATTGTGCTCTGCATCCCATCCTCGTTGGGTGTTTTTGTAATTGACCCTTATTGTCTTCCAAAGCCCAAGATTGCAGGCAGGGCTAATACTGCCAAAACAGGTTGAAATTTGTTAAGCCGATTAGAGGAGCAGAACTCTAAAAACTTGTGTAAATGATAAACCTTCTAGAAAATGTTTGCATGGAACTATTACTACAAATGTTTTTTTTTGTAGATGTGTTCTAGTAGACCTATATATACACTCATCTAGTTCTTGCATGCCATTTAATGACATTTTTATAAACAAGAAAAGATTTGATTTTAAATAAGGGAAAATAAATTTAGAATACATATTACTGACACTTCTCAAAATTTGTAAAACACTTTTTAGGGATCAGGTTTGGTTATAAAACAGCTGGAAACTAACCAAAGAAAAAAAAGAAAATAAGTTGACGAGGTGGCCGAGTGGTTAAGGCGATGGACTGCTAATCCATTGTGCTCTGCATGCATGGGTTCAAATCCCATCCTCGTCGGGTGTTTTTGTAAATGACCCTTATTGTCTTCCAAAGCCCAAGATTGCAGGCAGGGCTAATACTGCCAAAACAGGTTGAAATTTGTAAAGCCGATTAGAGGAGCAGAACTCTAAAAACTTGTTTTTTTTTGTAGATGTGTTCTAGTAGACCTATATATACACTCATCTAGTTCTTGCATGCCATTTAATGACATTTTTATAAACAAGAAAAGATTTGATTTTAAATAAGGGAAAATAAATTTAGAATACATATTACTGACACTTCTCAAAATTTGTAAAACACTTTTTAGGGATCAGGTTTGGTTATAAAACAGCTGGAAACTAACCAAAGAAAAAAATTAAAAAATAAGTTGACGAGGTGGTCGAGTGGTTAAGGTGATGGACTGCTAAACCATTGTGCTCTGCATGCATGGGTTCAAATCCCATCCTCGTCGGGTGTTTTTGTAAATGACCCTTATTGTCTTCCAAAGCCCAAGATTGCAGGCCCAATGTTTGCATGGAACTGCCAAAACAGGTTGAAATTTGTTAAGCCGATTAGAGGAGCAGAACTCTAAAAACTTGTGTAAATGATAAACCTTCTAGAAAATGTTTGCATGGAACTATTACTACAAATGTTTTTTTTTGTAGATGTGTTCTAGTAGACCTATATATACACTCATCTAGTTCTTGCATGCCATTTAATGACATTTTTATAAACAAGAAAAGATTTGATTTTAAATAAGGGAAAATAAATTTAGAATACATATTACTGACACTTCTCAAAATTTGTAAAACACTTTTTAGGGATCAGGTTTGGTTATAAAACAGCTGGAAACTAACCAAAGAAAAAAAAATGAAAATAAGTTGATGAGGTGGCCGAGTGGTTAAGGCGATGGACTGCTAATCCATTGTGCTCTGCATGCATGGTTTCAAATCCCATCCTCGTTGGGTGTTTTTGTAAATGACCCTTATTGTCTTCCAAAGCCCAAGATTGCAGGCAGGGCTAATACTGCCAAAACAGGTTGAAATTTGTTAAGCCGATTGGAGGAGCAGAACTCTAAAAACTTGTGTAAATGATAAACCTTCTAGAAAATGTTTGCATGGAACTATTACTACAAATATTTTTTTTTTGTAGATGTGTTCTAGTAGACCTATATATACACTCATCTAGTTCTTGCATGCCATTTAATGACATTTTTATAAACAAGAAAAGATTTGATTTTAAATAAGGGAAAATAAATTTAGAATACATATTACTGACACTTCTCAAAATTTGTAAAACACTTTTTAGGGATCAGGTTTGGTTATAAAACAGCTGGAAACTAACCAAAGAAAAAAATGAAAATAAGTTGACGAGGTGGCCGAGTGGTTAAGGCGATGGACTGCTAATCCATTGTGCTCTGCATCCCATCCTCGTCGGGTGTTTTTGTAAATGACCCTTATTGTCTTCCAAAGCCCAAGATTGCAGGCAGGGCTAATACTGCCAAAACAGGTTGAAATTTGTTAAGCCGATTAGAGGAGCAGAACTCTAAAAACTTGTGTAAATGATAAACCTTCTAGAAAATGTTTGCATGGAACTATTACTACAAATGTTTTTTTTTGTACATGTGTTCTAGTAGACCTATATATACACTCATCTAGTTCTTGCATGCCATTTAATGACATTTTTATAAACAAGAAAAGATTTGATTTTAAATAAGGGAAAATAAATTTAGAATACATATTACTGACACTTCTCAAAATTTGTAAAACACTTTTTAGGGATCAGGTTTGGTTATAAAACAGCTGGAAACTAACCAAAGAAAAAAATGAAAGTAAGTTGACGAGGTGGCCGAGTGGTTAAGGCGATGGACTGCTAATCCATTGTGCTCTGCATGCATGGGTTCAAATCCCATCCTCGTCGGGTGTTTTTGTAAATGACCCTTATTGTCTTCCAAAGCCCAAGATTGCAGGCAGGGCTAATACTGCCAAAACAGGTTGAAATTTGTTAAGCCGATTAGAGGAGCAGAACTCTAAAAACTTGTGTAAATGATAAACCTTCTAGAAAATGTTTGCATGGAACTATTACTACAAATGTTTTTTTTGTAGATGTGTTCTAGTAGACCTATATATACACTCATCTAGTTCTTGCATGCCATTTAATGACATTTTTATGAACAAGAAAAGATTTGATTTTAAATAAGGGAAAATAAATTTAGAATACATATTACTGACACTTCTCAAAATTTGTAAAACACTTTTTAGGGATCAGGTTTGGTTATAAAACAGCTGGAAACTAACCAAAGAAAAAAATGAAAATAAGTTGACGAGGTGGCCGAGTGGTTAAGGCGATGGACTGCTAATCCATTGTTCTCTGCATGCATGGGTTCAAATCCCATCCTCGTCGGGTGTTTTTGTAAATGACCCTTATTGTCTTCCAAAGCCCAAGATTGCAGGCAGGGCTAATACTGCCAAAACAGGTTGAAATTTGTTAAGCCGATTAGAGGAGCAGAACTCTAAAAACTTGTGTAAATGATAAACCTTCTAGAAAATGTTTGCATGGAACTATTACTACAAATGTTTTTTTTTGTAGATGTGTTCTAGTAGACCTATATATACACTCATCTAGTTCTTGCATGCCATTTAATGACATTTTTATAAACAAGAAAAGATTTGATTTTAAATAAGGGAAAATAAATTTAGAATACATATTACTGACACTTCTCAAAATTTGTAAAACACTTTTTAGGGATCAGGTTTGGTTATAAAACAGCTGGAAACTAACCAAAGAAAAACATTTGTAGTAATAGTTCCATGCAAACATTTTCTAGAAGGTTTATCATTTACACAAGTTTTTAGAGTTCTGCTCCTCTAATCGGCTTAACAAATTTCAACCTGTTTTGGCAGTATTAGCCCTGCCTGCAATCTTGGGCTTTGGAAGACAATAAGGGTCATTTACAAAAACACCCGACGAGGATGGGATGCAGAGCACAATGGATTAGCAGTCCATCGCCTTAACCACTCGGCCACCTCGTCAACTTATTTTCATTTTTTTCTTTGGTTAGTTTCCAGCTGTTTTATAACCAAACCTGATCCCTAAAAAGTGTTTTACAAATTTTGAGAAGTGTCAGTAATATGTATTCTAAATTTATTTTCCCTTATTTAAAATCAAATCTTTTCTTGTTTATAAAAATGTCATTAAATGGCATGCAAGAACTAGATGAGTGTATATATAGGTCTACTAGAACACATCTACAAAAAAAAAATATTTGTAGTAATAGTTCCATGCAAACATTTTCTAGAAGGTTTATCATTTACACAAGTTTTTAGAGTTCTGCTCCTCCAATCGGCTTAACAAATTTCAACCTGTTTTGGCAGTATTAGCCCTGCCTGCAATCTTGGGCTTTGGAAGACAATAAGGGTCATTTACAAAAACACCCAACGAGGATGGGATTTGAAACCATGCATGCAGAGCACAATGGATTAGCAGTCCATCGCCTTAACCACTCGGCCACCTCATCAACTTATTTTCATTTTTTTTCTTTGGTTAGTTTCCAGCTGTTTTATAACCAAACCTGATCCCTAAAAAGTGTTTTACAAATTTTGAGAAGTGTCAGTAATATGTATTCTAAATTTATTTTCCCTTATTTAAAATCAAATCTTTTCTTGTTTATAAAAATGTCATTAAATGGCATGCAAGAACTAGATGAGTGTATATATAGGTCTACTAGAACACATCTACAAAAAAAAACATTTGTAGTAATAGTTCCATGCAAACATTTTCTAGAAGGTTTATCATTTACACAAGTTTTTAGAGTTCTGCTCCTCTAATCGGCTTAACAAATTTCAACCTGTTTTGGCAGTTCCATGCAAACATTGGGCCTGCAATCTTGGGCTTTGGAAGACAATAAGGGTCATTTACAAAAACACCCGACGAGGATGGGATTTGAACCCATGCATGCAGAGCACAATGGATTAGCAGTCCATCGCCTTAACCACTCGGCCACCTCGTCAACTTATTTTCATTTTTTTTTCTTTGGTTAGTTTCCAGCTGTTTTATAACCAAACCTGATCCCTAAAAAGTGTTTTACAAATTTTGAGAAGTGTCAGTAATATGTATTCTAAATTTATTTTCCCTTATTTAAAATCAAATCTTTTCTTGTTTATAAAAATGTCATTAAATGGCATGCAAGAACTAGATGAGTGTATACATAGGTCTACTAGAACACATCTACAAAAAAAAAATATTTGTAGTAATAGTTCCATGCAAACATTTTCTAGAAGGTTTATCATTTACACAAGTTTTTAGAGTTCTGCTCCTCTAATCGGCTTAACAAATTTCAACCTGTTTTGGCAGTATTAGCCCTGCCTGCAATCTTGGGCTTTGGAAGACAATAAGGGTCATTTACAAAAACACCCAACGAGGATGGGATTTGAACCCATGCATGCAGAGCACAATGGATTAGCAGTTCATCGCCTTAACCACTCGGCCACCAAGATTGCAGGCAGGGCTAATACTGCCAAAACAGGTTGAAATTTGTTAAGCCGATTAGAGGAGCAGAACTCTAAAAACTTGTGTAAATGATAAACCTTCTAGAAAATGTTTGCATGGAACTATTACTACAAATATTTTTTTTTTGTAGATGTGTTCTAGTAGACCTATGTATACACTCATCTAGTTCTTGCATGCCATTTAATGACATTTTTATAAACAAGAAAAGATTTGATTTTAAATAAGGGAAAATAAATTTAGAATACATATTACTGACACTTCTCAAAATTTGTAAAACACTTTTTAGGGATCAGGTTTGGTTATAAAACAGCTGGAAACTAACCAAAGAAAAAAAAAATGAAAATAAGTTGACGAGGTGGCCGAGTGGTTAAGGCGATGGACTGCTAATCCATTGTGCTCTGCATGCATGGGTTCAAATCCCATCCTCGTCGGGTGTTTTTGTAAATGACCCTTATTGTCTTCCAAAGCCCAAGATTGCAGGCCCAATGTTTGCATGGAACTGCCAAAACAGGTTGAAATTTGTTAAGCCGATTAGAGGAGCAGAACTCTAAAAACTTGTGTAAATGATAAACCTTCTAGAAAATGTTTGCATGGAACTATTACTACAAATGTTTTTTTTTGTAGATGTGTTCTAGTAGACCTATATATACACTCATCTAGTTCTTGCATGCCATTTAATGACATTTTTATAAACAAGAAAAGATTTGATTTTAAATAAGGGAAAATAAATTTAGAATACATATTACTGACACTTCTCAAAATTTGTAAAACACTTTTTAGGGATCAGGTTTGGTTATAAAACAGCTGGAAACTAACCAAAGAAAAAAAATGAAAATAAGTTGATGAGGTGGCCGAGTGGTTAAGGCGATGGACTGCTAATCCATTGTGCTCTGCATGCATGGTTTCAAATCCCATCCTCGTTGGGTGTTTTTGTAAATGACCCTTATTGTCTTCCAAAGCCCAAGATTGCAGGCAGGGCTAATACTGCCAAAACAGGTTGAAATTTGTTAAGCCGATTGGAGGAGCAGAACTCTAAAAACTTGTGTAAATGATAAACCTTCTAGAAAATGTTTGCATGGAACTATTACTACAAATATTTTTTTTTTGTAGATGTGTTCTAGTAGACCTATATATACACTCATCTAGTTCTTGCATGCCATTTAATGACATTTTTATAAACAAGAAAAGATTTGATTTTAAATAAGGGAAAATAAATTTAGAATACATATTACTGACACTTCTCAAAATTTGTAAAACACTTTTTAGGGATCAGGTTTGGTTATAAAACAGCTGGAAACTAACCAAAGAAAAAAATGAAAATAAGTTGACGAGGTGGCCGAGTGGTTAAGGCGATGGACTGCTAATCCATTGTGCTCTGCATCCCATCCTCGTCGGGTGTTTTTGTAAATGACCCTTATTGTCTTCCAAAGCCCAAGATTGCAGGCAGGGCTAATACTGCCAAAACAGGTTGAAATTTGTTAAGCCGATTAGAGGAGCAGAACTCTAAAAACTTGTGTAAATGATAAACCTTCTAGAAAATGTTTGCATGGAACTATTACTACAAATGTTTTTTTTTGTACATGTGTTCTAGTAGACCTATATATACACTCATCTAGTTCTTGCATGCCATTTAATGACATTTTTATAAACAAGAAAAGATTTGATTTTAAATAAGGGAAAATAAATTTAGAATACATATTACTGACACTTCTCAAAATTTGTAAAACACTTTTTAGGGATCAGGTTTGGTTATAAAACAGCTGGAAACTAACCAAAGAAAAAAATGAAAGTAAGTTGACGAGGTGGCCGAGTGGTTAAGGCGATGGACTGCTAATCCATTGTGCTCTGCATGCATGGGTTCAAATCCCATCCTCGTCGGGTGTTTTTGTAAATGACCCTTATTGTCTTCCAAAGCCCAAGATTGCAGGCAGGGCTAATACTGCCAAAACAGGTTGAAATTTGTTAAGCCGATTAGAGGAGCAGAACTCTAAAAACTTGTGTAAATGATAAACCTTCTAGAAAATGTTTGCATGGAACTATTACTACAAATGTTTTTTTTGTAGATGTGTTCTAGTAGACCTATATATACACTCATCTAGTTCTTGCATGCCATTTAATGACATTTTTATGAACAAGAAAAGATTTGATTTTAAATAAGGGAAAATAAATTTAGAATACATATTACTGACACTTCTCAAAATTTGTAAAACACTTTTTAGGGATCAGGTTTGGTTATAAAACAGCTGGAAACTAACCAAAGAAAAAAATGAAAATAAGTTGACGAGGTGGCCGAGTGGTTAAGGCGATGGACTGCTAATCCATTGTGCTCTGCATGCATGGGTTCAAATCCCATCCTCGTCGGGTGTTTTTGTAAATGACCCTTATTGTCTTCCAAAGCCCAAGATTGCAGGCAGGGCTAATACTGCCAAAACAGGTTGAAATTTGTTAAGCCGATTAGAGGAGCAGAACTCTAAAAACTTGTGTAAATGATAAACCTTCTAGAAAATGTTTGCATGGAACTATTACTACAAATGTTTTTTTTTGTAGATGTGTTCTAGTAGACCTATATATACACTCATCTAGTTCTTGCATGCCATTTAATGACATTTTTATAAACAAGAAAAGATTTGATTTTAAATAAGGGAAAATAAATTTAGAATACATATTACTGACACTTCTCAAAATTTGTAAAACACTTTTTAGGGATCAGGTTTGGTTATAAAACAGCTGGAAACTAACCAAAGAAAAAAAGGAAAATAAGTTGACGAGGTGGCCGAGTGGTTAAGGCGATGGACTGCTAATCCATTGTGCTCTGCATCCCATCCTCGTCGGGTGTTTTTGTAAATGACCCTTATTGTCTTCCAAAGCCCAAGATTGCAGGCAGGGCTAATACTGCCAAAACAGGTTGAAATTTGTTAAGCCGATTAGAGGAGCAGAACTCTAAAAACTTGTGTAAATGATAAACCTTCTAGAAAATGTTTGCATGGAACTATTACTACAAATGTTTTTTTTTGTAGATGTGTTCTAGTAGACGTATATATACACTCATCTAGTTCTTGCATGCCATTTAATGACATTTTTATAAACAAGAAAATATTTGATTTTAAATAAGGGAAAATAAATTTAGAATACATATTACTGACACTTCTCAAAATTTGTAAAACACTTTTTAGGGATCAGGTTTGGTTATAAAACAGCTGGAAACTAACCAAAGAAAAAATGAAAATAAGTTGACGAGGTGGCCGAGTGGTTAAGGCGATGGACTGCTAATCCATTGTGCTCTGCATGCATGGGTTCAAATCCCATCCTCGTTGGGTGTTTTTGGAAATGACCCTTATTGTCTTCCAAAGCCCAAGATTGCAGGCAGGGCTAATACTGCCAAAACAGGTTGAAATTTGTTAAGCCGATTAGAGGAGCAGAACTCTAAAAACTTGTGTAAATGATAAACCTTCTAGAAAATGTTTGCATGGAACTATTACTACAAATGTTTTTTTTGTAGATGTGTTCTAGTAGACCTATATATACACTCATCTAGTTCTTGCATGCCATTTAATGACATTTTTATAAACAAGAAAAGATTTGATTTTAAATAAGGGAAAATAAATTTAGAATACATATTACTGACACTTCTCAAAATTTGTAAAACACTTTTTAGGGATCAGGTTTGGTTATAAAACAGCTGGAAACTAACCAAAGAAAAAAAATGAAAATAAGTTGACGAGGTGGCCGAGTGGTTAAGGCGATGGACTGCTAATCCATTGTGCTCTGCATGCATGGGTTCAAATCCCATCCTCGTTGGGTGTTTTTGTAAATGACCCTTATTGTCTTCCAAAGCCCAAGATTGCAGGCAGGGCTAATACTGCCAAAACAGGTTGAAATTTGTTAAGCCGATTAGAGGAGCAGAACTCTAAAAACTTGTGTAAATGATAAACCTTCTAGAAAATGTTTGCATGGAACGATTACTACAAATGTTTTTTTTTGTAGATGTGTTCTAGTAGACGTATATATACACTCATCTAGTTCTTGCATGCCATTTAATGACATTTTTATAAACAAGAAAATATTTGATTTTAAATAAGGGAAAATAAATTTAGAATACATATTACTGACACTTCTCAAAATTTGTAAAACACTTTTTAGGGATCAGGTTTGGTTATAAAACAGCTGGAAACTAACCAAAGAAAAAATGAAAATAAGTTGACGAGGTGGCCGAGTGGTTAAGGCGATGGACTGCTAATCCATTGTGCTCTGCATGCATGGGTTCAAATCCCATCCTCGTCGGGTGTTTTTGGAAATGACCCTTATTGTCTTCCAAAGCCCAAGATTGCAGGCAGGGCTAATACTGCCAAAACAGGTTGAAATTTGTTAAGCCGATTAGAGGAGCAGAACTCTAAAAACTTGTGTAAATGATAAACCTTCTAGAAAATGTTTGCATGGAACTATTACTACAAATGTTTTTTTTGTAGATGTGTTCTAGTAGACCTATATATACACTCATCTAGTTCTTGCATGCCATTTAATGACATTTTTATAAACAAGAAAAGATTTGATTTTAAATAAGGGAAAATAAATTTAGAATACATATTACTGACACTTCTCAAAATTTGTAAAACACTTTTTAGGGATCAGGTTTGGTTATAAAACAGCTGGAAACTAACCAAAGAAAAAAAAAATGAAAATAAGTTGACGAGGTGGCCAAGTGGTTAAGGCGATGGACAGCTAATCCATTGTGCTCTGCATGCATGGGTTCAAATCCCATCCTCGTCGGGTGTTTTTGTAAATGACCCTTATTGTCTTCCAAAGCCCAAGATTGCAGGCAGGGCTAATACTGCCAAAACAGGTTGAAATTTGTTAAGCCGATTAGAGGAGCAGAACTCTAAAAACTTGTGTAAATGATAAACCTTCTAGAAAATGTTTGCATGGAACTATTACTACAAATGTTTTTTTTTTGTAGATGTGTTCTAGTAGACCTATATATACACTCATCTAGTTCTTGCATGCCATTTAATGACATTTTTATAAACAAGAAAAGATTTGATTTTAAATAAGGGAAAATAAATTTAGAATACATATTACTGACACTTCTCAAAATTTGTAAAACACTTTTTAGGGATCAGGTTTGGTTATAAAACAGCTGGAAACTAACCAAAGAAAAAAATGAAAGTAAGTTGACGAGGTGGCCGAGTGGTTAAGGCGATGGACTGCTAATCCATTGTGCTCTGCATGCATGGGTTCAAATCCCATCCTCGTCGGGTGTTTTTGTAAATGACCCTTATTGTCTTCCAAAGCCCAAGATTGCAGGCAGGGCTAATACTGCCAAAACAGGTTGAAATTTGTTAAGCCGATTAGAGGAGCAGAACTCTAAAAACTTGTGTAAATGATAAACCTTCTAGAAAATGTTTGCATGGAACTATTACTACAAATGTTTTTTTTGTAGATGTGTTCTAGTAGACCTATATATACACTCATCTAGTTCTTGCATGCCATTTAATGACATTTTTATGAACAAGAAAAGATTTGATTTTAAATAAGGGAAAATAAATTTAGAATACATATTACTGACACTTCTCAAAATTTGTAAAACACTTTTTAGGGATCAGGTTTGGTTATAAAACAGCTGGAAACTAACCAAAGAAAAAAATGAAAATAAGTTGACGAGGTGGCCGAGTGGTTAAGGCGATGGACTGCTAATCCATTGTGCTCTGCATGCATGGGTTCAAATCCCATCCTCGTCGGGTGTTTTTGTAAATGACCCTTATTGTCTTCCAAAGCCCAAGATTGCAGGCAGGGCTAATACTGCCAAAACAGGTTGAAATTTGTTAAGCCGATTAGAGGAGCAGAACTCTAAAAACTTGTGTAAATGATAAACCTTCTAGAAAATGTTTGCATGGAACTATTACTACAAATGTTTTTTTTTGTAGATGTGTTCTAGTAGACCTATATATACACTCATCTAGTTCTTGCATGCCATTTAATGACATTTTTATAAACAAGAAAAGATTTGATTTTAAATAAGGGAAAATAAATTTAGAATACATATTACTGACACTTCTCAAAATTTGTAAAACACTTTTTAGGGATCAGGTTTGGTTATAAAACAGCTGGAAACTAACCAAAGAAAAAATGAAAATAAGTTGACGAGGTGGCCGAGTGGTTAAGGCGATGGACTGCTAATCCATTGTGCTCTGCATGCATGGGTTCAAATCCCATCCTCGTCGGGTGTTTTTGGAAATGACCCTTATTGTCTTCCAAAGCCCAAGATTGCAGGCAGGGCTAATACTGCCAAAACAGGTTGAAATTTGTTAAGCCGATTAGAGGAGCAGAACTCTAAAAACTTGTGTAAATGATAAACCTTCTAGAAAATGTTTGCATGGAACTATTACTACAAATGTTTTTTTTGTAGATGTGTTCTAGTAGACCTATATATACACTCATCTAGTTCTTGCATGCCATTTAATGACATTTTTATAAACAAGAAAAGATTTGATTTTAAATAAGGGAAAATAAATTTAGAATACATATTACTGACACTTCTCAAAATTTGTAAAACACTTTTTAGGGATCAGGTTTGGTTATAAAACAGCTGGAAACTAACCAAAGAAAAAAAATGAAAATAAGTTGACGAGGTGGCCGAGTGGTTAAGGCGATGGACTGCTAATCCATTGTGCTCTGCATGCATGGGTTCAAATCCCATCCTCGTTGGGTGTTTTTGTAAATGACCCTTATTGTCTTCCAAAGCCCAAGATTGCAGGCAGGGCTAATACTGCCAAAACAGGTTGAAATTTGTTAAGCCGATTAGAGGAGCAGAACTCTAAAAACTTGTGTAAATGATAAACCTTCTAGAAAATGTTTGCATGGAACGATTACTACAAATGTTTTTTTTTGTAGATGTGTTCTAGTAGACGTATATATACACTCATCTAGTTCTTGCATGCCATTTAATGACATTTTTATAAACAAGAAAATATTTGATTTTAAATAAGGGAAAATAAATTTAGAATACATATTACTGACACTTCTCAAAATTTGTAAAACACTTTTTAGGGATCAGGTTTGGTTATAAAACAGCTGGAAACTAACCAAAGAAAAAATGAAAATAAGTTGACGAGGTGGCCGAGTGGTTAAGGCGATGGACTGCTAATCCATTGTGCTCTGCATGCATGGGTTCAAATCCCATCCTCGTCGGGTGTTTTTGGAAATGACCCTTATTGTCTTCCAAAGCCCAAGATTGCAGGCAGGGCTAATACTGCCAAAACAGGTTGAAATTTGTTAAGCCGATTAGAGGAGCAGAACTCTAAAAACTTGTGTAAATGATAAACCTTCTAGAAAATGTTTGCATGGAACTATTACTACAAATGTTTTTTTTTGTAGATGTGTTCTAGTAGACCTATATATACACTCATCTAGTTCTTGCATGCCATTTAATGACATTTTTATAAACAAGAAAAGATTTGATTTTAAATAAGGGAAAATAAATTTAGAATACATATTACTGACACTTCTCAAAATTTGTAAAACACTTTTTAGGGATCAGGTTTGGTTATAAAACAGCTGGAAACTAACCAAAGAAAAAAATGAAAGTAAGTTGACGAGGTGGCCGAGTGGTTAAGGCGATGGACTGCTAATCCATTGTGCTCTGCATGCATGGGTTCAAATCCCATCCTCGTCGGGTGTTTTTGTAAATGACCCTTATTGTCTTCCAAAGCCCAAGATTGCAGGCAGGGCTAATACTGCCAAAACAGGTTGAAATTTGTTAAGCCGATTAGAGGAGCAGAACTCTAAAAACTTGTGTAAATGATAAACCTTCTAGAAAATGTTTGCATGGAACTATTACTACAAATGGTTTTTTTTGTAGATGTGTTCTAGTAGACCTATATATACACTCATCTAGTTCTTGCATGCCATTTAATGACATTTTTATAAACAAGAAAAGATTTGATTTTAAATAAGGGAAAATAAATTTAGAATACATATTACTGACACTTCTCAAAATTTGTAAAACACTTTTTAGGGATCAGGTTTGGTTATAAAACAGCTGGAAACTAACCAAAGAAAAAAATGAAAATAAGTTGATGAGGTGGCCGAGTGGTTAAGGCGATGGACTGCTAATCCATTGTGCTCTGCATCCCATCCTCGTCGGGTGTTTTTGTAAATGACCCTTATTGTCTTCCAAAGCCCAAGATTGCAGGCAGGGCTAATACTGCCAAAACAGGTTGAAATTTGTTAAGCCGATTAGAGGAGCAGAACTCTAAAAACTTGTGTAAATGATAAACCTTCTAGAAAATGTTTGCATGGAACTATTACTACAAATGTTTTTTTTTGTAGATGTGTTCTAGTAGACCTATATATACACTCATCTAGTTCTTGCATGCCATTTAATGACATTTTTATAAACAAGAAAAGATTTGATTTTAAATAAGGGAAAATAAATTTAGAATACATATTACTGACACTTCTCAAAATTTGTAAAACACTTTTTAGGGATCAGGTTTGGTTATAAAACAGCTGGAAACTAACCAAAGAAAAAAAATGAAAATAAGTTGACGAGGTGGCCGAGTGGTTAAGGCGATGGACAGCTAATCCATTGTGCTCTGCATGCATGGGTTCAAATCCCATCCTCGTCGGGTGTTTTTGTAAATGACCATTATTGTCTTCCAAAGCCCAAGATTGCAGGCAGGGCTAAAACAGGCTGAAATTTGTTAAGCCGATTAGAGGAGCAGAACTCTAAAAACATGTGTAAATGATAAACCTTGTTTCCATGTTTGCATGGAACTATTACTACAAATGTTTTTTTTGTAGATGTGTTCTAGTAGACCTATATATACACTCATCTAGTTCTTGCATGCCATTTAATGACATTTTTATAAACAAGAATAGATTTGATTTTAAATAAGGGAAAATAAATTTAGAATACATATTACTGACACTTCTCAAAATTTGTAAAACACTTTTTAGGGATCAGGTTTGGTTATAAAACAGCTGGAAACTAACCAAAGAAAAAATGAAAATAAGTTGACGAGGTGGCGATGGACTGCTAATCCATTGTGCTCTGCATGCATGGGTTCAAATCCCATCCTTGTCGGGTGTTTTTGTAAATGACCCTTATTGTCTTCCAAAGCCCAAGATTGCAGGCAGGGCTAATACTGCCAAAATAGGTTGAAATTTGTTAAGCCGAATAGAGGAGCAGAACTCTAAAAACTTGTGTAAATGATAAACCTTCTAGAAAATGTTTGCATGGAACTATTACTACAAATATTTTTTTTGTAGATGTGTTCTAGTAGACCTATGTATACACTCATCTAGTTCTTGCATGCCATTTAATGACATTTTTATAAACAAGAATAGATTTGATTTTAAATAAGGGAAAATAAATTTAGAATACATATTACTGACACTTCTCAAAATTTGTAAAACACTTTTTAGGGATCAGGTTTGGTTATAAAACAGCTGGAAACTAACCAAAGAAAAAAATGAAAGTAAGTTGACGAGGTGGCCGAGTGGTTAAGGCGATGGACTGCTAATCCATTGTGCTCTGCATGCATGGGTTCAAATCCCATCCTCGTCGGGTGTTTTTGGAAATGACCCTTATTGTCTTCCAAAGCCCAAGATTGCAGGCAGGGCTAATACTGCCCAAACAGGTTGAAATTTGTTAAGCCGATTAGAGGAGCAGAACTCTAAAAACTTGTGTAAATGATAAACCTTCTAGAAAATGTTTGCATGGAACTATTACTACAAATGTTTTTTTTTGTAGATGTGTTCTAGTAGACCTATATATACACTCATCTAGTTCTTGCATGCCATTTAATGACATTTTTATAAACAAGAATAGATTTGATTTTAAATAAGGGAAAATAAATTTAGAATACATATTACTGACACTTCTCAAAATTTGTAAAACACTTTTTAGGGATCAGGTTTGGTTATAAAACAGCTGGAAACTAACCAAAGAAAAAAATGAAAGTAAGTTGACGAGGTGGCCGAGTGGTTAAGGCGATGGACTGCTAATCCATTGTGCTCTGCATGCATGGGTTCAAATCCCATCCTCGTCGGGTGTTTTTGGAAATGACCCTTATTGTCTTCCAAAGCCCAAGATTGCAGGCAGGGCTAATACTGCCCAAACAGGTTGAAATTTGTTAAGCCGATTAGAGGAGCAGAACTCTAAAAACTTGTGTAAATGATAAACCTTCTAGAAAATGTTTGCATGGAACTATTACTACAAATGTTTTTTTTTGTAGATGTGTTCTAGTAGACCTATATATACACTCATCTAGTTCTTGCATGCCATTTAATGACATTTTTATAAACAAGAATAGATTTGATTTTAAATAAGGGAAAATAAATTTAGAATACATATTACTGACACTTCTCAAAATTTGTAAAACACTTTTTAGGGATCAGGTTTGGTTATAAAACAGCTGGAAACTAACCAAAGAAAAAAATGAAAGTAAGTTGACGAGGTGGCCGAGTGGTTAAGGCGATGGACTGCTAATCCATTGTGCTCTGCATGCATGGGTTCAAATCCCATCCTCGTCGGGTGTTTTTGTAAATGACCCTTATTGTCTTCCAAAGCCCAAGATTGCAGGCAGGGCTAATACTGCCAAAACAGGTTGAAATTTGTTAAGCCGATTAGAGGAGCAGAACTCTAAAAACTTGTGTAAATGATAAACCTTCTAGAAAATGTTTGCATGGAACTATTACTACAAATGTTTTTTTTTGTAGATGTGTTCTAGTAGACCTATATATACACTCATCTAGTTCTTGCATGCCATTTAATGACATTTTTATAAACAAGAAAAGATTTGATTTTAAATAAGGGAAAATAAATTTAGAATACATATTACTGACACTTCTCAAAATTTGTAAAACACTTTTTAGGGATCAGGTTTGGTTATAAAACAGCTGGAAACTAACCAAAGAAAAAAAATGAAAATAAGTTGACGAGGTGGCCGAGTGGTTAAGGCGATGGACAGCTAATCCATTGTGCTTTGCATGCATGGGTTCAAATCCCATCCTCGTCAGGTGTTTTTGTAAATGACCATTATTGTCTTCCAAAGCCCAAGATTGCAGGCAGGGCTAATACTGCCAAAACAGGTTGAAATTTGTTAAGCAGATTAGAGGAGCAGAACTCTAAAAACATGTGTAAATGATAAACCTTGTTTCCATGTTTGCATGGAACTATTACTACAAATGTTTTTTTTGTAGATGTGTTCTAGTAGACCTATATATACACTCATCTAGTTCTTGCATGCCATTTAATGACATTTTTATAAACAAGAATAGATTTGATTTTAAATAAGGGAAAATAAATTTAGAATACATATTACTGACACTTCTCAAAATTTGTAAAACACTTTTTAGGGATCAGGTTTGGTTATAAAACAGCTGCAAACTAACCAAAGAAAAAAATGAAAATAAGTTGTCGAGGTGGCCGAGTGGTTAAGGCGATGGACTGCTAATCCATTGTGCTCTGCATGCATGGGTTCAAATCCCATCCTCGTCGGGTGTTTTTGTAAATGACCCTTATTGTCTTCCAAAGCCCAAGATTGCAGGCAGGGCTAATACTGCCAAAACAGGTTGAAATTTGTTAAGCCGATTAGAGGAGCAGAACTCTAAAAACTTGTGTAAATGATAAACCTTCAAGAAAATGTTTGCATGGAACTATTACTACAAATGTTTTTTTTTTGTAGATGTGTTCTAGTAGACCTATATATACACTCATCTAGTTCTTGCATGCCATTTATTGACATTTTTATAAACAAGAATAGATTTGATTTTAAATAAGGGAAAATAAATTTAGAATACATATTACTGACACTTCTCAAAATTTGTAAAACACTTTTTAGGGATCAGGTTTGGTTATAAAACAGCTGGAAACTAACCAAAGAAAAAAAAAATGAAAATAAGTTGACGTGGTGGCCGAGTGGATAAGGCGATGGACAGCTAATCCATTGTGCTCTGCATGCATGGGTTCAAATCCCATCCTCGTCGGGTGTTTTTGTAAATGACCCTTATTGTCTTCCAAAGCCCAAGATTGCAGGCAGGGCTAATACTGCCAAAACAGGTTGAAATTTGTTAAGCCGATTAGAGGAGCAGAACTCTAAAAACTTGTGTAAATGATAAACCTTCTAGAAAATGTTTGCATGGAACTATTACTACAAATGTTTTTTTTGTAGATGTGTTCTAGTAGACCTATATATACACTCATCTAGTTCTTGCATGCCATTTAATGACATTTTTATAAACAAGAAAAGATTTGATTTTAAATAAGGGAAAATAAATTTAGAATACATATTACTGACACTTCTCAAAATTTTTAAAACACTTTTTAGGGATCAGGTTTGGTTATAAAACAGCTGGAAACTAACCAAAGAAAAAAAAATGAAAATAAGTTGACGAGGTGGCCGAGTGGTTAAGGCGATGGACAGCTAATCCATTGTGCTCTGCATGCATGGGTTCAAATCCCATCCTCGTCGGGTGTTTTTGTAAATTACCCTTATTGTCTTCCAAAGCCCAAGATTGCAGGCAGGGCTAATACTGCCAAAACAGGTTGAAATTTGTTAAGCCGATTAGAGGAGCAGAACTCTAGAAACTTGTGTAAATGATAAACCTTCTAGAAAATGTTTGCATGGAACTATTACTACAAATGTTTTTTTTTGTAGATGTGTTCTAGTAGACCTATATATACACTCATCTAGTTCTTGCATGCCATTTAATGACATTTTTATAAACAAGAAAAGATTTGATTTTAAATAAGGGAAAATAAATTTAGAATACATATTACTGACACTTCTCAAAATTTGTAAAACACTTTTTAGGGATCAGGTTTGGTTATAAAACAGCTGGAAACTAACCAAAGAAAAAAATGAAAATAAGTTGACGAGGTGGCCGAGTGGTTAAGGCGATGGACTGCTAATCCATTGTGCTCTGCATCCCATCCTCGTCGGGTGTTTTTGTAAATGACCCTTATTGTCTTCCAAAGCCCAAGATTGCAGGCAGGGCTAATACTGCCAAAACAGGTTGAAATTTGTTAAGCCGATTAGAGGAGCAGAACTCTAAAAACTTGTGTAAATGATAAACCTTCTAGAAAATGTTTGCATGGAACTATTACTACAAATGTTTTTTTTGTAGATGTGTTCTAGTAGACCTTTATATACACTCATCTAGTTCTTGCATGCCATTTAATGACATTTTTATAAACAAGAAAAGATTTGATTTTAAATAAGGGAAAATAAATTTAGAATACATATTACTGACACTTCTCAAAATTTGTAAAACACTTTTTAGGGATCAGGTTTGGTTATAAAACAGCTGGAAACTAACCAAAGAAAAAAATGAAAGTAAGTTGACGAGGTGGCCGAGTGGTTAAGGCGATGGACTGCTAATCCATTGTGCTCTGCATGCATGGGTTCAAATCCCATCCTCGTCGGGTGTTTTTGGAAATGACCCTTATTGTCTTCCAAAGCTCAAGATTGCAGGCAGGGCTAATACTGCCAAAACAGGTTGAAATTTGTTAAGCCGATTAGAGGAGCAGAACTCTAAAAACTTGTGTAAATGATAAACCTTCTAGAAAATGTTTGCATGGAACTATTACTACAAATGTTTTTTTTTTGTAGATGTGTTCTAGTAGACCTATATATACACTCATCTAGTTCTTGCATGCCATTTAATGACATTTTTATAAACAAGAAAAGATTTGATTTTAAATAAGGGAAAATAAATTTAGAATACATATTACTGACACTTCTCAAAATTTGTAAAACACTTTTTAGGGATCAGGTTTGGTTATAAAACAGCTGGAAACTAACCAAAGAAAAAAATGAAAATAAGTTGACGAGGTGGCCGAGTGGTTAAGGCGATGGACTGCTAATCCATTGTGCTCTGCATCCCATCCTCGTCGGGTGTTTTTGTAAATGACCCTTATTGTCTTCCAAAGCCCAAGATTGCAGGCAGGGCTAATACTGCCAAAACAGGTTGAAATTTGTTAAGCCGATTAGAGGAGCAGAACTCTAAAAACTTGTGTAAATGATAAACCTTCTAGAAAATGTTTGCATGGAACTATTACTACAAATGTTTTTTTTGTAGATGTGTTCTAGTAGACCTATATATACACTCATCTAGTTCTTGCATGCCATTTAATGACATTTTTATAAACAAGAAAAGATTTGATTTTAAATAAGGGAAAATAAATTTAGAATACATATTACTGACACTTCTCAAAATTTGTAAAACACTTTTTAGGGATCAGGTTTGGTTATAAAACAGCTGGAAACTAACCAAAGAAAAAAATTGAAAATAAGTTGACGAGGTGGCCGAGTGGTTAAGGCGATGGACTGCTAATCCATTGTGCTCTGCATGCATGGGTTCAAATCCCATCCTCGTCGGGTGTTTTTGGAAATGACCCTTATTGTCTTCCAAAGCCCAAGATTGCAGGCAGGGCTAATACTGCCAAAACAGGTTGAAATTTGTTAAGCCGATTAGAGGAGCAGAACTCTAGAAACTTGTGTAAATGATAAACCTTCTAGAAAATGTTTGCATGGAACTATTACTACAAATGTTTTTTTTTGTAGATGTGTTCTAGTAGACCTATTTATACACTCATCTAGTTCTTGCATGCCATTTAATGACATTTTTATAAACAAGAAAAGATTTGATTTTAAATAAGGGAAAATAAATTTAGAATACATATTACTGACACTTCTCAAAATTTGTAAAACACTTTTTAGGGATCAGGTTTGGTTATAAAACAGCTGGAAACTAACCAAAGAAAAAAAAGAAAATAAGTTGACGAGGTGGCCGAGTGGTTAAGGCGATGGACTGCTAATCCATTGTGCTCTGCATCCCATCCTCGTCGGGTGTTTTTGTAAATGACCCTTATTGTCTTCCAAAGCCCAAGATTGCAGGCAGGGCTAATACTGCCAAAACAGTTTGAAATTTGTTAAGCCGATTAGAGGAGCAGAACTCTAAAAACTTGTGTAAATGATAAACCTTCTAGAAAATGTTTGCATGGAACTATTACTACAAATGGTTTTTTTGTAGATGTGTTCTAGTAGACCTATATATACACTCATCTAGTTCTTGCATGCCATTTAATGACATTTTTATAAACAAGAAAAGATTTGATTTTAAATAAGGGAAAATAAATTTAGAATACATATTACTGACACTTCTCAAAATTTGTAAAACACTTTTTAGGGATCAGGTTTGGTTATAAAACAGCTGGAAACTAACCAAAGAAAAAAAAATGAAAATAAGTTGACGAGGTGGCCGAGTGGTTAAGGTGATGGACAGCTAATCCATTGTGCTCTGCATGCATGGGTTCAAATCCCATCCTTGTCGGGTGTTTTTGTAAATGACCCTTATTGTCTTCCAAAGCCCAAGATTGCAGGCAGGGCTAATACTGCCAAAACAGGTTGAAATTTGTTAAGCCGATTAGAGGAGCAGAACTCTAAAAACTTGTGTAAATGATAAACCTTCTAGAAAATGTTTGCATGGAACTATTACTACAAATGTTTTTTTTTGTAGATGTGTTCTAGTAGACCTATATATACACTCATCTAGTTCTTGCATGCCATTTAATGACATTTTTATAAACAAGAAAAGATTTGATTTTAAATAAGGGAAAATAAATTTAGAATACATATTACTGACACTTCTCAAAATTTGTAAAACACTTTTTAGGGATCAGGTTTGGTTATAAAACAGCTGGAAACTAACCAAAGAAAAAAATGAACATAAGTTGACGAGGTGGCCGAGTGGTTAAGGCGATGGACTGCTAATCCATTGTGCTCTGCATCCCATCCTTGTCGGGTGTTTTTGTAAATGACCCTTATTGTCTTCCAAAGCCCAAGATTGCAGGCAGGGCTAATACTGCCAAAACAGGTTGAAATTTGTTAAGCCGATTAGAGGAGCAGAACTCTAAAAACTTGTGTAAATGATAAACCTTCTAGAAAATGTTTGCATGGAACTATTACTACAAATGTTTTTTTTTGTAGATGTGTTCTAGTAGACCTATATATACACTCATCTAGTTCTTGCATGCCATTTAATGACATTTTTATAAACAAGAAAAGATTTGATTTTAAATAAGGGAAAATAAATTTAGAATACATATTACTGACACTTCTCAAAATTTGTAAAACACTTTTTAGGGATCAGGTTTGGTTATAAAACAGCTGGAAACTAACCAAAGAAAAAAATGAAAATAAGTTGACGAGGTGGCCGAGTGGTTAAGGCGATGGACTGCTAATCCATTGTGCTCTGCATCCCATCCTCGTCGGGTGTTTTTGTAAATGACCCTTATTGTCTTCCAAAGCCCAAGATTGCAGGCAGGGCTAATACTGCCAAAACAGGTTGAAATTTGTTAAGCCGATTAGAGGAGCAGAACTCTAAAAACTTGTGTAAATGATAAACCTTCTAGAAAATGTTTGCATGGAACTATTACTACAAATGTTTTTTTTGTAGATGTGTTCTAGTAGACCTATATATACACTCATCTAGTTCTTGCATGCCATTTAATGACATTTTTATAAACAAGAAAAGATTTGATTTTAAATAAGGGAAAATAAATTTAGAATACATATTACTGACACTTCTCAAAATTTGTAAAACACTTTTTAGGGATCAGGTTTGGTTATAAAACAGCTGGAAACTAACCAAAGAAAAAAATGAAAGTAAGTTGACGAGGTGGCCGAGTGGTTAAGGCGATGGACTGCTAATCCATTGTGCTCTGCATGCATGGGTTCAAATCCCATCCTCGTCGGGTGTTTTTGTAAATGACCCTTATTGTCTTCCAAAGCCCAAGATTGCAGGCAGGGCTAATACTGCCAAAACAGGTTGAAATTTGTTAAGCCGATTAGAGGAGCAGAACTCTAAAAACTTGTGTAAATGATAAACCTTCTAGAAAATGTTTGCATGGAACTATTACTACAAATGTTTTTTTTGTAGATGTGTTCTAGTAGACCTATATATACACTCATCTAGTTCTTGCATGCCATTTAATGACATTTTTATAAACAAGAAAAGATTTGATTTTAAATAAGGGAAAATAAATTTAGAATACATATTACTGACACTTCTCAAAGACAATTTTTTATAAACAAGAAAAGATTTGATTTTAAATAAGGGAAAATAAATTTAGAATACATATTACTGACACTTCTCAAAATTTGTAAAACACTTTTTAGGGATCAGGTTTGGTTATAAAACAGCTGGAAACTAACCAAAGAAAAAAAAATGAAAATAAGTTGACGAGGTGGCCGAGTGGTTAAGGCGATAGACTGCTAATCCATTGTGCTCTGCATGCATGGGTTCAAATCCCATCCTCGTTGGGTGTTTTTGTAAATGACCCTTATTGTCTTCCAAAGCCCAAGATTGCAGGCAGGGCTAATACTGCCAAAACAGGTTGAAATTTGTTAAGCCGATTAGAGGAGCAGAACTCTAAAAACTTGTGTAAATGATAAACCTTCTAGAAAATGTTTGCATGGAACTATTACTACAAATGTTTTTTTTTTGTAGATGTGTTCTAGTAGACCTATATATACACTCATCTAGTTCTTGCATGCCATTTAATGACATTTTTATAAACAAGAAAAGATTTGATTTTAAATAAGGGAAAAAAAAATTAGAATACATATTACTGACACTTCTCAAAATTTGTAAAACACTTTTTAGGGATCAGGTTTGGTTATAAAACAGCTGGAAACTAACCAAAGAAAAAAAAATGAAAATAAGTTGACGAGGTGGCCGAGTGGTTAAGGCAATGGACTGCTAATCCATTGTACTCTGCATGCATGGGTTCAAATCCCATCCTTGTCGGGTGTTTTTGTAAATGACCCTTATTGTCTTCCAAAGCCCAAGATTGCAGGCAGGGCTAATACTGCCAAAACAGGTTGAAATTTGTTAAGCCGATTAGAGGAGCAGAACTCTAAAAACTTGTGTAAATGATAAACCTTCTAGAAAATGTTTGCATGGAACTATTACTACAAATGTTTTTTTTGTAGATGTGTTCTAGTAGACCTATATATACACTCATCTAGTTCTTGCATGCCATTTAATGACATTTTTATAAACAAGAAAAGATTTGATTTTAAATAAGGGAAAATAAATTTAGAATACATATTACTGACACTTC
This sequence comes from Rhinoderma darwinii, assembly GCF_050947455.1. Classification (NCBI taxonomy): domain Eukaryota; kingdom Metazoa; phylum Chordata; class Amphibia; order Anura; family Rhinodermatidae; genus Rhinoderma; species Rhinoderma darwinii. The sequence goes on from NC_134689.1 coordinate 410,620,690, forward strand.
TCAAAATTTGTAAAACACTTTTTAGGGATCAGGTTTGGTTATAAAACAGCTGGAAACTAACCAAAGAAAAAAATGAAAATAAGTTGACGAGGTGGCCGAGTGGTTAAGGTGATGGACTGCTAATCCATTGTGCTCTGCATCCCATCCTCGTCGGGTGTTTTTGTAAATGACCCTTATTGTCTTCCAAAGCCCAAGATTGCAGGCAGGGCTAATACTGCCAAAACAGGTTGAAATTTGTTAAGCCGATTAGAGGAGCAGAACTCTAAAAACTTGTGTAAATGATAAACCTTCTAGAAAATGTTTGCATGGAACTATTACTACAAATGTTTTTTTTGTAGATGTGTTCTAGTAGACCTATATATACACTCATCTAGTTCTTGCATGCCATTTAATGACATTTTTATAAACAAGAAAAGATTTGATTTTAAATAAGGGAAAATAAATTTAGAATACATATTACTGACACTTCTCAAAATTTGTAAAACACTTTTTAGGGATCAGGTTTGGTTATAAAACAGCTGGAAACTAACCAAAGAAAAAAAAATGAAAATAAGTTGACGAGGTGGCCGAGTGGTTAAGGCGATGGACAGCTAATCCATTGTGCTCTGCATGCATGGGTTCAAATCCCATCCTCGTCGGGTGTTTTTGTAAATGACCCTTATTGTCTTCCAAAGCCCAAGATTGCAGGCAGGGCTAATACTGCCAAAACAGGTTGAAATTTGTTAAGCCGATTAGAGGAGCAGAACTCTAAAAACTTGTGTAAATGATAAACCTTCTAGAAAATGTTTGCATGGAACTATTACTACAAATGTTTTTTTTGTAGATGTGTTCTAGTAGACCTATATATACACTCATCTAGTTCTTGCATGCCATTTAATGACATTTTTATAAACAAGAAAAGATTTGATTTTAAATAAGGGAAAATAAATTTAGAATACATATTACTGACACTTCTCAAAATTTGTAAAACACTTTTTAGGGATCAGGTTTGGTTATAAAACAGCTGGAAACTAACCAAAGAAAAAAATGAAAATAAGTTGACGAGGTGGCCGAGTGGTTAAGGCGATGGACTGCTAATCCATTGTGCTCTGCATCCCATCCTCGTCGGGTGTTTTTGTAAATGACCCTTATTGTCTTCCAAAGCCCAAGATTGCAGGCAGGGCTAATACTGCCAAAACAGGTTGAAATTTGTTAAGCCGATTAGAGGAGCAGAACTCTAAAAACTTGTGTAAATGATAAACCTTCTAGAAAATGTTTGCATGGAACTATTACTACAAATGTTTTTTTTGTAGATGTGTTCTAGTAGACCTATATATACACTCATCTAGTTCTTGCATGCCATTTAATGACATTTTTATAAACAAGAAAAGATTTGATTTTAAATAAGGGAAAATAAATTTAGAATACATATTACTGACACTTCTCAAAGACAATTTTTTATAAACAAGAAAAGATTTGATTTTAAATAAGGGAAAATAAATTTAGAATACATATTACTGACACTTCTCAAAATTTGTAAAACACTTTTTAGGGATCAGGTTTGGTTATAAAACAGCTGGAAACTAACCAAAGAAAAAAAAATTAAAATAAGTTGACGAGGTGGCCGAGTGGTTAAGGCGATAGACTGCTAATCCATTGTGCTCTGCATGCATGGGTTCAAATCCCATCCTCGTTGGGTGTTTTTGTAAATGACCCTTATTGTCTTCCAAAGCCCAAGATTGCAGGCAGGGCTAATACTGCCAAAACAGGTTGAAATTTGTTAAGCCGATTAGAGGAGCAGAACTCTAAAAACTTGTGTAAATGATAAACCTTCTAGAAAATGTTTGCATGGAACTATTACTACAAATGTTTTTTTTTTGTAGATGTGTTCTAGTAGACCTATATATACACTCATCTAGTTCTTGCATGCCATTTAATGACATTTTTATAAACAAGAAAAGATTTGATTTTAAATAAGGGAAAAAAAAATTAGAATACATATTACTGACACTTCTCAAAATTTGTAAAACACTTTTTAGGGATCAGGTTTGGTTATAAAACAGCTGGAAACTAACCAAAGAAAAAAAAATGAAAATAAGTTGACGAGGTGGCCGAGTGGTTAAGGCAATGGACTGCTAATCCATTGTACTCTGCATGCATGGGTTCAAATCCCATCCTTGTCGGGTGTTTTTGTAAATGACCCTTATTGTCTTCCAAAGCCCAAGATTGCAGGCAGGGCTAATACTGCCAAAACAGGTTGAAATTTGTTAAGCCGATTAGAGGAGCAGAGCTCTAAAAACTTGTGTAAATGATAAACCTTCTAGAAAATGTTTGCATGGAACTATTACTACAAATGTTTTTTTTTGTAGATGTGTTCTAGTAGACCTATATATACACTCATCTAGTTCTTGCATGCCATTTAATGACATTTTTATAAACAAGAAAAGATTTGATTTTAAATAAGGGAAAATAAATTTAGAATACATATTACTGACACTTCTCAAAATTTGTAAAACACTTTTTAGGGATCAGGTTTGGTTATAAAACAGCTGGAAACTAACCAAAGAAAAAAATGAAAATAAGTTGACGAGGTGGCCGAGTGGTTAAGGCGATGGACTGCTAATCCATTGTGCTCTGCATCCCATCCTCGTCGGGTGTTTTTGTAAATGACCCTTATTGTCTTCCAAAGCCCAAGATTGCAGGCAGGGCTAATACTGCCAAAACAGGTTGAAATTTGTTAAGCCGATTAGAGGAGCAGAACTCTAAAAACTTGTGTAAATGATAAACCTTCTAGAAAATGTTTGCATGGAACTATTACTACAAATGTTTTTTTTGTAGATGTGTTCTAGTAGACCTATATATACACTCATCTAGTTCTTGCATGCCATTTAATGACATTTTTATAAACAAGAAAAGATTTGATTTTAAATAAGGGAAAATAAATTTAGAATACATATTACTGACACTTCTCAAAATTTGTAAAACACTTTTTAGGGATCAGGTTTGGTTATAAAACAGCTGGAAACTAACCAAAGAAAAAAATGAAAATAAGTTGACGAGGTGGCCGAGTGGTTAAGGTGATGGACTGCTAATCCATTGTGCTCTGCATCCCATCCTCGTCGGGTGTTTTTGTAAATGACCCTTATTGTCTTCCAAAGCCCAAGATTGCAGGCAGGGCTAATACTGCCAAAACAGGTTGAAATTTGTTAAGCCGATTAGAGGAGCAGAACTCTAAAAACTTGTGTAAATGATAAACCTTCTAGAAAATGTTTGCATGGAACTATTACTACAAATGTTTTTTTTGTAGATGTGTTCTAGTAGACCTATATATACACTCATCTAGTTCTTGCATGCCATTTAATGACATTTTTATAAACAAGAAAAGATTTGATTTTAAATAAGGGAAAATAAATTTAGAATACATATTACTGACACTTCTCAAAATTTGTAAAACACTTTTTAGGGATCAGGTTTGGTTATAAAACAGCTGGAAACTAACCAAAGAAAAAAAAATGAAAATAAGTTGACGAGGTGGCCGAGTGGTTAAGGCGATGGACAGCTAATCCATTGTGCTCTGCATGCATGGGTTCAAATCCCATCCTCGTCGGGTGTTTTTGTAAATGACCCTTATTGTCTTCCAAAGCCCAAGATTGCAGGCAGGGCTAATACTGCCAAAACAGGTTGAAATTTGTTAAGCCGATTAGAGGAGCAGAACTCTAAAAACTTGTGTAAATGATAAACCTTCTAGAAAATGTTTGCATGGAACTATTACTACAAATGTTTTTTTTGTAGATGTGTTCTAGTAGACCTATATATACACTCATCTAGTTCTTGCATGCCATTTAATGACATTTTTATAAACAAGAAAAGATTTGATTTTAAATAAGGGAAAATAAATTTAGAATACATATTACTGACACTTCTCAAAATTTGTAAAACACTTTTTAGGGATCAGGTTTGGTTATAAAACAGCTGGAAACTAACCAAAGAAAAAAATGAAAATAAGTTGACGAGGTGGCCGAGTGGTTAAGGCGATGGACTGCTAATCCATTGTGCTCTGCATCCCATCCTCGTCGGGTGTTTTTGTAAATGACCCTTATTGTCTTCCAAAGCCCAAGATTGCAGGCAGGGCTAATACTGCCAAAACAGGTTGAAATTTGTTAAGCCGATTAGAGGAGCAGAACTCTAAAAACTTGTGTAAATGATAAACCTTCTAGAAAATGTTTGCATGGAACTATTACTACAAATGTTTTTTTTGTAGATGTGTTCTAGTAGACCTATATATACACTCATCTAGTTCTTGCATGCCATTTAATGACATTTTTATAAACAAGAAAAGATTTGATTTTAAATAAGGGAAAATAAATTTAGAATACATATTACTGACACTTCTCAAAATTTGTAAAACACTTTTTAGGGATCAGGTTTGGTTATAAAACAGCTGGAAACTAACCAAAGAAAAAAAAATGAAAATAAGTTGACGAGGTGGCCGAGTGGTTAAGGCGATGGACAGCTAATCCATTGTGCTCTGCATGCATGGGTTCAAATCCCATCCTCGTCGGGTGTTTTTGTAAATGACCCTTATTGTCTTCCAAAGCCCAAGATTGCAGGCAGGGCTAATACTGCCAAAACAGGTTGAAATTTGTTAAGCCGATTAGAGGAGCAGAACTCTAAAAACTTGTGTAAATGATAAACCTTCTAGAAAATGTTTGCATGGAACTATTACTACAAATGTTTTTTTTTGTAGATGTGTTCTAGTAGACCTATATATACACTCATCTAGTTCTTGCATGCCATTTAATGACATTTTTATAAACAAGAAAAGATTTGATTTTAAATAAGGGAAAATAAATTTAGAATACATATTACTGACACTTCTCAAAATTTGTAAAACACTTTTTAGGGATCAGGTTTGGTTATAAAACAGCTGGAAACTAACCAAAGAAAAAAATGAAAATAAGTTGACGAGGTGGCCGAGTGGTTAAGGCGATGGACTGCTAATCCATTGTGCTCTGAATCCCATCCTCGTCGGGTGTTTTTGTAAATGACCCTTATTGTCTTCCAAAGCCCAAGATTGCAGGCAGGGCTAATACTGCCAAAACAGGTTGAAATTTGTTAAGCCGATTAGAGGAGCAGAACTCTAAAAACTTGTGTAAATGATAAACCTTCTAGAAAATGTTTGCATGGAACTATTACTACAAATGTTTTTTTTTGTAGATGTGTTCTAGTAGACCTATATATACACTCATCTAGTTCTTGCATGCCATTTAATGACATTTTTATAAACAAGAAAAGATTTGATTTTAAATAAGGGAAAATAAATTTAGAATACATATTACTGACACTTCTCAAAATTTGTAAAACACTTTTTAGGGATCAGGTTTGGTTATAAAACAGCTGGAAACTAACCAAAGAAAAAAATGAAAATAAGTTGACGAGGTGGCCGAGTGGTTAAGGCGATGGACTGCTAATCCATTGTGCTCTGCATCCCATCCTCGTCGGGTGTTTTTGTAAATGACCCTTATTGTCTTCCAAAGCCCAAGATTGCAGGCAGGGCTAATACTGCCAAAACAGGTTGAAATTTGTTAAGCCGATTAGAGGAGCAGAACTCTAAAAACTTGTGTAAATGATAAACCTTCTAGAAAATGTTTGCATGGAACTATTACTACAAATGTTTTTTTTGTAGATGTGTTCTAGTAGACCTATATATACACTCATCTAGTTCTTGCATGCCATTTAATGACATTTTTATAAACAAGAAAAGATTTGATTTTAAATAAGGGAAAATAAATTTAGAATACATATTACTGACACTTCTCAAAATTTGTAAAACACTTTTTAGGGATCAGGTTTGGTTATAAAACAGCTGGAAACTAACCAAAGAAAAAAATGAAAGTAAGTTGACGAGGTGGCCGAGTGGTTAAGGCGATGGACTGCTAATCCATTGTGCTCTGCATGCATGGGTTCAAATCCCATCCTCGTCGGGTGTTTTTGTAAATGACCCTTATTGTCTTCCAAAGCCCAAGATTGCAGGCAGGGCTAATACTGCCAAAACAGGTTGAAATTTGTTAAGCCGATTAGAGGAGCAGAACTCTAAAAACTTGTGTAAATGATAAACCTTCTAGAAAATGTTTGCATGGAACTATTACTACAAATGTTTTTTTTGTAGATGTGTTCTAGTAGACCTATATATACACTCATCTAGTTCTTGCATGCCATTTAATGACATTTTTATAAACAAGAAAAGATTTGATTTTAAATAAGGGAAAATAAATTTAGAATACATATTACTGACACTTCTCAAAATTTGTAAAACACTTTTTAGGGATCAGGTTTGGTTATAAAACAGCTGGAAACTAACCAAAGAAAAAAAAATGAAAATAAGTTGACGAGGTGGCCGAGTGGTTAAGGTGATGGACTGCTAATCCACTGTGCTCTGCATGCATGGGTTCAAATCCCATCCTTGTCGGGTGTTTTTGTAAATGACCCTTATTGTCTTCCAAAGCCCAAAATTGCAGGCAGGGCTAATACTGCCAAAACAGGTTGAAAATTGTTAAGCCGATTAGAGGAGCAGAACTCTAAAAACTTGTGTAAATGATAAACCTTCTAGAAAATGTTTGCATGGAACTATTACTACAAATGTTTTTTTTTGCAGATGTGTTCTAGTAGACCTATATATACACTCATCTAGTTCTTGCATGCCATTTAATGACATTTTTATAAACAAGAAAAGATTTGATTTTAAATAAGGGAAAATAAATTTAGAATACATATTACTGACACTTCTCAAAATTTGTAAAACACTTTTTAGGGATCAGGTTTGGTTATAAAACAGCTGGAAACTAACCAAAGAAAAAAAATGAAAATAAGTTGATGAGGTGGCCGAGTGGTTAAGGTGATGGACTGCTAATCCATTGTACTCTGCATGCATGGGTTCAAATTCCATCCTTGTCGGGTGTTTTTTTAAATGACCCTTATTGTCTTCCAAAGCCCAAAATTGCATGCAGGGCTAATACTGCCAAAACAGGTTGAAAATTGTTAAGCCGATTAGAGGAGCAGAACTCTAAAAACTTGTGTAAATGATAAACCTTCTAGAAAATGTTTGCATGGAACTATTACTACAAATGTTTTTTTTTGCAGATGTGTTCTAGTAGACCTATATATACACTCATCTAGTTCTTGCATGCCATTTAATGACATTTTTATAAACAAGAAAAGATTTGATTTTAAATAAGGGAAAATAAATTTAGAATACATATTACTGACACTTCTCAAAATTTGTAAAACACTTTTTAGGGATCAGGTTTGGTTATAAAACAGCTGGAAACTAACCAAAGAAAAAAAATGAAAATAAGTTGATGAGGTGGCCGAGTGGTTAAGGTGATGGACTGCTAATCCATTGTGCTCTGCATGCATGGGTTCAAATTCCATCCTTGTCGGGTGTTTTTTTAAATGACCCTTATTGTCTTCCAAAGCCCAAAATTGCATGCAGGGCTAATACTGCCAAAACAGGTTGAAAATTGTTAAGCCGATTAGAGGAGCAGAACTCTAAAAACTTGTGTAAATGATAAACCTTCTAGAAAATGTTTGCATGGAACTATTACTACAAATGTTTTTTTTTGCAGATGTGTTCTAGTAGACCTATATATACACTCATCTAGTTCTTGCATGCCATTTAATGACATTTTTATAAACAAGAAAAGATTTGATTTTAAATAAGGGAAAATAAATTTAGAATACATATTACTGACACTTCTCAAAATTTGTAAAACACTTTTTAGGGATCAGGTTTGGTTATAAAACAGCTGGAAACTAACCAAAGAAAAAAAATGAAAATAAGTTGACGAGGTGGCCGAGTGGTTAAGGTGATGGACTGCTAATCCATTGTGCTCTGCATGCATGGGTTCAAATCCCATCCTCGTCGGGTGTTTTTGTAAATGACCCTTATTGTCTTCCAAAGCCCAAGATTGCAGGCAGGGCTAATACTGCCAAAACAGGTTGAAATTTGTTAAGCCGATTAGAGGAGCAGAACTCTAAAAACTTGTGTAAATGATAAACCTTCTAGAAAATGTTTGCATGGAACTATTACTACAAATGTTTTTTTTTTGCAGATGTGTTCTAGTAGACCTATATATACACTCATCTAGTTCTTGCATGCCATTTAATGACATTTTTATAAACAAGAAAAGATTTGATTTTAAATAAGGGAAAATAAATTTAGAATACATATTACTGACACTTCTCAAAATTTGTAAAACACTTTTTAGGGATCAGGTTTGGTTATAAAACAGCTGGAAACTAACCAAAGAAAAAAAAATGAAAATAAGTTGACGAGGTGCCCGAGTGGTTAAGGTGATGGACTGCTAATCCATTGTGCTCTGCATGCATGGGTTCAAATCCCATCCTCGTCGGGTGTTTTTGTAAATGACCCTTATTGTCTTCCAAAGCCCAAGATTGCAGGCAGGGCTAATACTGCCAAAACAGGTTGAAATTTGTTAAGCCGATTAGAGGAGCAGAACTCTAAAAACTTGTGTAAATGATAAACCTTCTAGAAAATGTTTGCATGGAACTATTACTACAAATGTTTTTTTTTGCAGATGTGTTCTAGTAGACCTATATATACACTCATCTAGTTCTTGCATGCCATTTAATGACATTTTTATAAACAAGAAAAGATTTGATTTTAAATAAGGGAAAATAAATTTAGAATACATATTACTGACACTTCTCAAAATTTGTAAAACACTTTTTAGGGATCAGGTTTGGTTATAAAACAGCTGGAAACTAACCAAAGAAAAAAAAATGAAAATAAGTTGATGAGGTGGCCGAGTGGTTAAGGTGATGGACTGCTAATCCATTGTGCTCTGCATGCATGGGTTCAAATCCCATCCTCGTCGGGTGTTTTTGTAAATGACCCTTATTGTCTTCCAAAGCCCAAAATTGCAGGCAGGGCTAATACTGCCAAAACAGGTTGAAATTTGTTAAGCCGATTAGAGGAGCAGAACTCTAAAAACTTGTGTAAATGATAAACCTTCTAGAAAATGTTTGCATGGAACTATTACTACAAATGTTTTTTTTTTGCAGATGTGTTCTAGTAGACCTATATATACACTCATCTAGTTCTTGCATGCCATTTAATGACATTTTTATAAACAAGAAAAGATTTGATTTTAAATAAGGGAAAATAAATTTAGAATACATATTACTGACACTTCTCAAAATTTGTAAAACACTTTTTAGGGATCAGGTTTGGTTATAAAACAGCTGGAAACTAACCAAAGAAAAAAATGAAAATAAGTTGACGAGGTGGCCGAGTGGTTAAGGCGATGGACTGCTAATCCTTTGTGCTCTGCATGCATGGGTTTAAATCCCATCCTCGTTGGGTGTTTTTGTAAATGACCCTTATTGTCTTCCAAAGCCCAAGATTGCAGGCAGGGCTAATACTGCCAAAACAGGTTGAAATTTGTTAAGCCGATTAGAGGAGCAGAACTCTAAAAACTTGTGTAAATGATAAACCTTCTAGAAAATGTTTGCATGGAACTATTACTACAAATGTTTTTTTTTTGTAGATGTGTTCTAGTAGACCTATATATACACTCATCTAGTTATTGCATGCCATTTAATGACATTTTTATAAACAAGAAAAGATTTGATTTTAAATAAGGGAAAATAAATTTAGAATACATATTACTGACACTTCTCAAAATTTGTAAAACACTTTTTAGGGATCAGGTTTGGTTATAAAACAGCTGGAAACTAACCAAAGAAAAAAATGAAAATAAGTTGACGAGGTGGCCGAGTGGTTAAGGCAATGGACTGCCTGCATGGGTTCAAATCCCATCCTCGTCGGGTGTTTTTGTAAATGACCCTTATTGTCTTCCAAAGCCCAAAATTGCAGGCAGGGCTAATACTGCCAAAACAGGTTGAAATTTGTTAAGCCGATTAGAGGAGCAGAACTCTAAAAACTTGTGTAAATGATAAACCTTCTAGAAAATGTTTGCATGGAACTATTACTACAAATGTTTTTTTTTGTAGATGTGTTCTAGTAGACCTATATATACACTCATCTAGTTCTTGCATGCCATTTAATGACATTTTTATAAACAAGAAAAGATTTGATTTTAAATAAGGGAAAATAAATTTAGAATACATATTACTGACACTTCTCAAAATTTGTAAAACACTTTTTAGGGATCAGGTTTGGTTATAAAACAGCTGGAAACTAACCAAAGAAAAAAATGAAAATAAGTTGATGAGGTGGCTGAGTGGTTAAGGCGATGGACTGCTAATCCATTGTGCTCTGCATGCATGGGTTCAAATCCCATCCTTGTCAGGTGTTTTTGTAAATGACCCTTATTGTCTTCCAATGCCCAAAATTGAAGGCAGGGCTAATACTGCCAAAACAGGTTGAAATTTGTTAAGCCGATTAGAGGAGCAGAACTCTAAAAACTTGTGTAAATGATAAACCTTCTAGAAAATGTTTGCATGGAACTATTACTACATATATTTTTTTTGTAGATGTGTTCTAGTAGACCTATGTATACACTCATCTAGTTCTTGCATGCCATTTAATAACATTTTTATAAACAAGAAAAGATTTGATTTTAAATAAGGGAAAATAAATTTAGAATACATATTACTGACACTTCTCAAAATTTGTAAAACACTTTTTAGGGATCAGGTTTGGTTATAAAACAGCTGGAAACTAACCAAAGAAAAAAAATGAAAATGAGGTGGCCGAGTGGTTAAGGTGATGGACTGCTAAACCATTGTGCTCTGCATGCATGGGTTCAAATCCCATCCTTGTCGGGTGTTTTTGTAAATTACCCTTATTGTCTTCCAAAGCCCAAGATTGCAGGCAGGGCTAATACTGCCAAAACAGGTTGAAATTTGTTAAGCCGATTAGAGGAGCAGAACTCTAAAAACTTGTGTAAATGATAAACCTTCTAGAAAATGTTTGCATGGAACTATTACTACAAATGTTTTTTTTTTATAGATGTGTTCTAGTAGACCTATATATACACTCATCTAGTTATTGCATGCCATTTAATGACATTTTTATAAACAAGAAAAGATTTGATTTTAAATAAGGGAAAATAAATTTAGAATACATATTACTGACACTTCTCAAAATTTGTAAAACACTTTTTAGGGATCAGGTTTGGTTATAAAACAGCTGGAAACTAACCAAAGAAAAAAATGAAAATAAGTTGACGAGGTGGCCGAGTGGTTAAGGCAATGGACTGCCTGCATGGGTTCAAATCCCATCCTCGTCGGGTGTTTTTGTAAATGACCCTTATTGTCTTCCAAAGCCCAAAATTGCAGGCAGGGCTAATACTGCCAAAACAGGTTGAAATTTGTTAAGCCGATTAGAGGAGCAGAACTCTAAAAACTTGTGTAAATGATAAACCTTCTAGAAAATGTTTGCATGGAACTATTACTACAAATGTTTTTTTTTGTAGATGTGTTCTAGTAGACCTATATATACACTCATCTAGTTCTTGCATGCCATTTAATGACATTTTTATAAACAAGAAAAGATTTGATTTTAAATAAGGGAAAATAAATTTAGAATACATATTACTGACACTTCTCAAAATTTGTAAAACACTTTTTAGGGATCAGGTTTGGTTATAAAACAGCTGGAAACTAACCAAAGAAAAAAATGAAAATAAGTTGACGAGGTGGCTGAGTGGTTAAGGCGATGGACTGCTAATCCATTGTGCTCTGCATGCATGGGTTCAAATCCCATCCTCGTCAGGTGTTTTTGTAAATGACCCTTATTGTCTTCCAATGCCCAAAATTGAAGGCAGGGCTAATACTGCCAAAACAGGTTGAAATTTGTTAAGCCGATTAGAGGAGCAGAACTCTAAAAACTTGTGTAAATGATAAACCTTCTAGAAAATGTTTGCATGGAACTATTACTACATATATTTTTTTTGTAGATGTGTTCTAGTAGACCTATGTATACACTCATCTAGTTCTTGCATGCCATTTAATAACATTTTTATAAACAAGAAAAGATTTGATTTTAAATAAGGGAAAATAAATTTAGAATACATATTACTGACACTTCTCAAAATTTGTAAAACACTTTTTAGGGATCAGGTTTGGTTATAAAACAGCTGGAAACTAACCAAAGAAAAAAATGAAAATAAGTTGATGAGGTGGCCGAGTGGTTAAGGCAATGGACTGCCTGCATGGGTTCAAATCCCATCCTCATCGGGTGTTTTTGTAAATGACCCTTATTGTCTTCCAAAGCCCAAAATTGCAGGCAGGGCTAATACTGCCAAAACAGGTTGAAATTTGTTAAGCCGATTAGAGGAGCAGAACTCTAAAAACTTGTGTAAATGATAAACCTTCTAGAAAATGTTTGCATGGAACTATTACTACATATATTTTTTTGTAGATGTGTTCTAGTAGACCTATGTATACACTCATCTAGTTCTTGCATGCCATTTAATAACATTTTTATAAACAAGAAAAGATTTGATTTTAAATAAGGGAAAATAAATTTAGAATACATATTACTGACACTTCTCAAAATTTGTAAAACACTTTTTAGGGATCAGGTTTGGTTATAAAACAGCTGGAAACTAACCAAAGAAAAAAATGAAAATAAGTTGACGAGGTGGCCGAGTGGTTAAGGCAATGGACTGCCTGCATGGGTTCAAATCCCATCCTCGTCGGGTGTTTTTGTAAATGACCCTTATTGTCTTCCAAAGCCCAAAATTGCAGGCAGGGCTAATACTGCCAAAACAGGTTGAAATTTGTTAAGCCGATTAGAGGAGCAGAACTCTAAAAACTTGTGTAAATGATAAACCTTCTAGAAAATGTTTGCATGGAACTATTACTACAAATGTTTTTTTTTGTAGATGTGTTCTAGTAGACCTATATATACACTCATCTAGTTCTTGCATGCCATTTAATGACATTTTTATAAACAAGAAAAGATTTGATTTTAAATAAGGGAAAATAAATTTAGAATACATATTACTGACACTTCTCAAAATTTGTAAAACACTTTTTAGGGATCAGGTTTGGTTATAAAACAGCTGGAAACTAACCAAAGAAAAAAATGAAAATAAGTTGACGAGGTGGCTGAGTGGTTAAGGCGATGGACTGCTAATCCATTGTGCTCTGCATGCATGGGTTCAAATCCCATCCTCGTCAGGTGTTTTTGTAAATGACCCTTATTGTCTTCCAAAGCCCAAGATTGCAGGCAGGGCTAATACTGCCAAAACAGGTTGAAATTTGTTAAGCCGATTAGAGGAGCAGAACTCTAAAAACTTGTGTAAATGATAAACCTTCTAGAAAATGTTTGCATGGAACTATTACTACAAATGGTTTTTTTTGTAGATGTGTTCTAGTAGACCTATATATACACTCATCTAGTTATTGCATGCCATTTAATGACATTTTTATAAACAAGAAAAGATTTGATTTTAAATAAGGGAAAATAAATTTAGAATACATATTACTGACACTTCTCAAAATTTGTAAAACACTTTTTAGGGATCAGGTTTGGTTATAAAACAGCTGGAAACTAACCAAAGAAAAAAATGAAAATAAGTTGACGAGGTGGCCGAGTGGTTAAGGCAATGGACTGCTTGCATGGGTTCAAATCCCATCCTCGTCGGGTGTTTTTGTAAATGACCCTTATTGTCTTCCAAAGCCCAAAATTGCAGGCAGGGCTAATACTGCCAAAACAGGTTGAAATTTGTTAAGCCGATTAGAGGAGCAGAACTCTAAAAACTTGTGTAAATTATAAACCTTCTAGAAAATGTTTGCATGGAACTATTACTACAAATGTTTTTTTTTGTAGATGTGTTCTAGTAGACCTATATATACACTCATCTAGTTCTTGCATGCCATTTAATGACATTTTTATAAACAAGAAAAGATTTGATTTTAAATAAGGGAAAATAAATTTAGAATACATATTACTGACACTTCTCAAAATTTGTAAAACACTTTTTAGGGATCAGGTTTGGTTATAAAACAGCTGGAAACTAACCAAAGAAAAAAATGAAAATAAGTTGACGAGGTGGCTGAGTGGTTAAGGCGATGGACTGCTAATCCATTGTGCTCTGCATGCATGGGTTCAAATCCCATCCTCGTCGGGTGTTTCTGTAAATGACCCTTATTGTCTTCCAAGGCCCAAAATTGCAGGCAGGGCTAATACTGCCAAAACAGGTTGAAATTTGTTAAGCCGATTAGAGGAGCAGAACTCTAAAAACTTGTGTAAATGATAAACCTTCTAGAAAATGTTTGCATGGAACTATTACTACAAATGGTTTTTTTTGTAGATGTGTTCTAGTAGACCTATATATACACTCATCTAGTTATTGCATGCCATTTAATGACATTTTTATAAACAAGAAAAGATTTGATTTTAAATAAGGGAAAATAAATTTAGAATACATATTACTGACACTTCTCAAAATTTGTAAAACACTTTTTAGGGATCAGGTTTGGTTATAAAACAGCTGGAAACTAACCAAAGAAAAAAAAATGAAAATAAGTTGACGAGGTGGCCGAGTGGTTAAGGCGATGGACTGCTAATCCATTGTGCTCTGTATGCATGGGTTCAAATCCCATCCTCGTTGGGTGTTTTTGTAAATGACCCTTATTGTCTTCCAAAGCCCAAGATTGCAGGCAGGGCTAATACTGCCAAAACAGGTTGAAATTTGTTAAGCCGATTAGAGGAGCAGAACTCTAAAAACTTGTGTAAATGATAAACCTTCTAGAAAATGTTTGCATGGAACTATTACTACAAATGGTTTTTTTTGTAGATGTGTTCTAGTAGACCTATATATACACTCATCTAGTTATTGCATGCCATTTAATGACATTTTTATAAACAAGAAAAGATTTGATTTTAAATAAGGGAAAATAAATTTAGAATACATATTACTGACACTTCTCAAAATTTGTAAAACACTTTTTAGGGATCAGGTTTGGTTATAAAACAGCTGGAAACTAACCAAAGAAAAAAATGAAAATAAGTTGACGAGGTGGCCGAGTGGTTAAGGCAATGGACTGCCTGCATGGGTTCAAATCCCATCCTCGTCGGGTGTTTTTGTAAATGACCCTTATTGTCTTCCAAAGCCCAAAATTGCAGGCAGGGCTAATACTGCCAAAACAGGTTGAAATTTGTTAAGCCGATTAGAGGAGCAGAACTCTAAAAACTTGTGTAAATGATAAACCTTCTAGAAAATGTTTGCATGGAACTATTACTACAAATGGTTTTTTTTGTAGATGTGTTCTAGTAGACCTATATATACACTCATCTAGTTATTGCATGCCATTTAATGACATTTTTATAAACAAGAAAAGATTTGATTTTAAATAAGGGAAAATAAATTTAGAATACATATTACTGACACTTCTCAAAATTTGTAAAACACTTTTTAGGGCTCAGGTTTGGTTATAAAACAGCTGGAAACTAACCAAAGAAAAAAATGAAAATAAGTTGACGAGGTGGCCGAGTGGTTAAGGCAATGGACTGCCTGCATGGGTTCAAATCCCATCCTCGTCGGGTGTTTTTGTAAATGACCCTTATTGTCTTCCAAAGCCCAAAATTGCAGGCAGGGCTAATACTGCCAAAACAGGTTGAAATTTGTTAAGCCGATTAGAGGAGCAGAACTCTAAAAACTTGTGTAAATGATAAACCTTCTAGAAAATGTTTGCATGGAACTATTACTACAAATGTTTTTTTTGTAGATGTGTTCTAGTAGACCTATATATACACTCATCTAGTTCTTGCATGCCATTTAATGACATTTTTATAAACAAGAAAAGATTTGATTTTAAATAAGGGAAAATAAATTTAGAATACATATTACTGACACTTCTCAAAATTTGTAAAACACTTTTTAGGGATCAGGTTTGGTTATAAAACAGCTGGAAACTAACCAAAGAAAAAAATGAAAATAAGTTGACGAGGTGGCCGAGTGGTTAAGGCGATGGACTGCTAATCCATTGTGCTCTGCATGCATGGGTTCAAATCCCATCCTCGACGGGTGTTTTTGCAAATGACCCTTATTGTCTTCCAAAGCCCAAGATTGCAGGCAGGGCTAATACTGCCAAAACAGGTTGAAATTTGTTAAGCCGATTAGAGGAGCAGAACTCTAAAAACTTGTGTAAATGATAAACCTTCAAGAAAATGTTTGCATGGAACTATTATTACAAATGGTTTTTTTTGTAGATGTGTTCTAGTAGACCTATATATACACTCATCTAGTTATTGCATGCCATTTAATGACATTTTTATAAACAAGAAAAGATTTGATTTTAAATAAGGGAAAATAAATTTAGAATACATATTACTGACACTTCTCAAAATTTGTAAAACACTTTTTAGGGATCAGGTTTGGTTATAAAACAGCTGGAAACTAACCAAAGAAAAAAAAATGAAAATAAGTTGACGAGGTGGACGAGTGGTTAAGGTGATGGACTGCTAAACCATTGTGCTCTGCATGCATGGGTTCATATCCCATCCTCGTTGGGTGTTTTTGTAAATGACCCTTATTGTCTTCCAAAGCCCAAGATTGCAGGCAGGGCTAATACTGCCAAAACAGGTTGAAATTTGTTAAGCCGATTAGAGGAGCAGAACTCTAAAAACTTGTGTAAATGATAAACCTTCAAGAAAATGTTTGCATGGAACTATTACTACAAATATTTTTTTTGTAGATGTGTTCTAGTAGACCTATATATACACTCATCTAGTTCTTGCATGCCATTTAATGACATTTTTATAAACAAGAAAAGATTTGATTTTAAATAAGGGAAAATAAATTTAGAATACATATTACTGACACTTCTCAACATTTGTAAAACACTTTTTAGGGATCAGGTTTGGTTATAAAACAGCTGGAAACTAACCAAAGAAAAAAAATTAAAATAAGTTGACGAGGTGGCCGAGTGGTTAAGGTGATGGATTGCTAAACCATTGTGCTCCGCATGCATGGGTTCATATCCCATCCTCGACGGGTGTTTTTGCAAATGACCCTTATTGTCTTCCAAAGCCCAATATTGCAGGCAGGGCTAATACTGCCAAAACAGGTTGAAATTTGTTAAGCCGATTAGAGGAGCAGAACTCTAAAAACTTGTGTAAATGATAAACCTTCAAGAAAATGTTTGCATGGAACTATTACTACAAATGGTTTTTTTTTGTAGATGTGTTCTAGTAGACCTATATATATACTCATCTAGTTATTGCATGCCATTTAATGACATTTTTATAAACAAGAAAAGATTTGATTTTAAATAAGGGAAAATAAATTTAGAATACATATTACTGACACTTCTCAAAATTTGTAAAACACTTTTTAGGGATCAGGTTTGGTTATAAAACAGCTGGAAACTAACCAAAGAAAAAAATGAAAATAAGTTGACGAGGTGGCCGAGTGGTTAAGGCGATGGACTGCTAATCCATTGTGCTCTGCATGCATGGGTTTAAATCCCATCCTCGACGGGTGTTTTTGCAAATGACCCTTATTGTCTTCCAAAGCCCAAGATTGCAGGCAGGGCTAATACTGCCAAAACAGGTTGAAATTTGTTAAGCCGATTAGAGGAGCAGAACTCTAAAAACTTGTGTAAATGATAAACCTTCAAGAAAATGTTTGCATGGAACTATTACTACAAATGGTTTTTTTTGTAGATTTGTTCTAGTAGACCTATATATACACTCATCTAGTTATTGCATGCCATTTAATGACATTTTTATAAACAAGAAAAGATTTGATTTTAAATAAGGGAAAATAAATTTAGAATACATATTACTGACACTTCTCAAAATTTGTAAAACACTTTTTAGGGATCAGGTTTGGTTATAAAACAGCTGGAAACTAACCAAAGAAAAAAAAATGAAAATAAGTTGACGAGGTGGATGAGTGGTTAAGGTGATGGACTGCTAAACCATTGTGCTCTGCATGGGTGTTTTTGTAAATGACCCTTATTGTCTTCCAAAGCCCAAGATTGCAGGCAGGGCTAATACTGCCAAAACAGGTTGAAATTTGTTAAGCCGATTAGAGGAGCAGAACTCTAAAAACTTGTGTAAATGATAAACCTTCAAGAAAATGTTTGCATGGAACTATTACTACAAATGGTTTTTTTTTGTAGATGTGTTCTAGTAGACCTATATATACACTCATCTAGTTATTGCATGCCATTTAATGACATTTTTATAAACAAGAAAAGATTTGATTTTAAATAAGGGAAAATAAATTTAGAATACATATTACTGACACTTCTCAAAATTTGTAAAACACTTTTTAGGGATCAGGTTTGGTTATAAAACAGCTGGAAACTAACCAAAGAAAAAAAAATGAAAATAAGTTGACGAGGTGGACGAGTGGTTAAGGTGATGGACTGCTAAACCATTGTGCTCTGCATGCATGGGTTCATATCCCATCCTCGTCGGGTGTTTTTGTAAATGACCCTTATTGTCTTCCAAAGCCCAAGATTGCAGGCAGGGCTAATACTGCCAAAACAGGTTGAAATTTGTTAAGCCGATTAGAGGAGCAGAACTCTAAAAACTTGTGTAAATGATAAACCTTCAAGAAAATATTTGCATGGAACTATTACTACAAATGGTTTTTTTTGTAGATGTGTTCTAGTAGACCTATATATACACTCATCTAGTTATTGCATGCCATTTAATGACATTTTTATAAACAAGAAAAGATTTGATTTTAAATAAGGGAAAATAAATTTAGAATACATATTACTGACACTTCTCAAAATTTGTAAAACACTTTTTAGGGATCAGGTTTGGTTATAAAACAGCTGGAAACTAACCAAAGAAAAAAAAATGAAAATAAGTTGACGAGGTGGACGAGTGGTTAAGGTGATGGACTGCTAATTTATTGTTCTCTGCATGCATGGGTTAAAATCCCATCTTCGTCGGGTGTTTTTGTAAATGACCCTTATTGTCTTCCAAAGCCCAATATTGCAGGCAGGGCTAATACTGCCAAAACAGGTTGAAATTTGTTAAGCCGATTAGAGGAGCAGAACTCTAAAAACTTGTGTAAATGATAAACCTTCTAGAAAATGTTTGCATGGAACTATTACTACAAATATTTTTTTTGTAGATGTGTTCTAGTAGACCTATGTATACACTCATCTAGTTCTTGCATGCCATTTAATGACATTTTTATAAACAAGAAAAGATTTGATTTTAAATAAGGGAAAATAAATTTAGAATACATATTACTGACACTTCTCAAAATTTGTAAAACACTTTTTAGGGATCAGGTTTAGTTATAAAACAGCTGGAAACTAACCAAAGAAAAAAAATGAACATAAGTTGACGAGGTGGCCGAGTGGTTAAGGCGATGGACTGCTAATCCATTGTGCTCTGCATGCATGGGTTCAAATCCCATCCTCGACGGGTGTTTTTGTAAATGACCCTTATTGTCTTCCAAAGCCCAAGATTGCAGGCAGGGCTAATACTGCCAAAACAGGTTGAAATTTGTTAAGCCGATTAGAGGAGCAGAACTCTAAAAACTTGTGTAAATGATAAACCTTCAAGAAAATGTTTGCATGGAACTATTACTACAAATATTTTTTTTGTAGATGTGTTCTAGTAGACCTATGTATACACTCATCTAGTTCTTGCATGCCATTTAATGACATTTTTATAAACAAGAAAAGATTTGATTTTAAATAAGGGAAAATAAATTTAGAATACATATTACTGACACTTCTCAAAATTTGTAAAACACTTTTTAGGGATCAGGTTTGGTTATAAAACAGCTGGAAACTAACCAAAGAAAAAAAAATGAAAATAAGTTGACGAGGTGGCCGAGTGGTTAAGGCGATGGACTGCTAATTTATTGTTCTCTGCATGCATGGGTTAAAATCCCATCCTCGTCGGGTGTTTTTGTAAATGACCCTTATTGTCTTCCAAAGCCCAAGATTGCAGGCAGGGCTAATACTGCCAAAACAGGTTGAAATTTGTTAAGCCGATTAGAGGAGCAGAACTCTAAAAACTTGTGTAAATGATAAACCTTCTAGAAAATGTTTGCATGGAACTATTACTACAAATATTTTTTTTGTAGATGTGTTCTAGTAGACCTATGTATACACTCATCTAGTTCTTGCATGCCATTTAATAACATTTTTATAAACAAGAAAAGATTTGATTTTAAATAAGGGAAAATAAATTTAGAATACATATTACTGACACTTCTCAAAATTTGTAAAACACTTTTTAGGGATCAGGTTTGGTTATAAAACAGCTGGAAACTAACCAAAGAAAAAAAATGAAAATGAGGTGGCCGAGTGGTTAAGCCGATGGACTGCTAATTTATTGTTATCTGCATGCATGGGTTAAAATCCCATCCTCGTCGGTTGTTTTTGTAAATGACCCTTATTGTCTTCCAAAGCCCAAGATTGCAGGCAGGGCTAATACTGCCAAAACAGGTTGAAATTTGTTAAGCCGATTAGAGGAGCAGAACTCTAAAAACTTGTGTAAATGATAAACCTTCTAGAAAATGTTTGCATGGAACTATTACTACAAATGTTTTTTTTTGTAGATGTGTTCTAGTAGACCTATGTATACACTCATCTAGTTCTTGCATGCCATTTAATGACATTTTTATAAACAAGAAAAGATTTGATTTTAAATAAGGGAAAATAAATTTAGAATACATATTACTGACACTTCTCAAAATTTGTAAAACACTTTTTAGGGATCAGGTTTGGTTATAAAACAGCTGGAAACTAACCAAAGAAAAAAAATGAAAATAAGTTGACGAGGTGGCCGAGTGGTTAAGGCGATGGACTGCTAATTTATTGTTCTCTGCATGCATGGGTTAAAATCCCATCCTCGTCGGGTGTTTTTGTAAATGACCCTTATTGTCTTCCAAAGCCCAAGATTGCAGGCAGGGCTAATACTGCCAAAACAGGTTGAAATTTGTTAAGCCGATTAGAGGAGCAGAACTCTAAAAACTTGTGTAAATGATAAACCTTCTAGAAAATGTTTGCATGGAACTATTACTACAAATATTTTTTTTGTAGATGTGTTCTAGTAGACCTATGTATACACTCATCTAGTTCTTGCATGCCATTTAATAACATTTTTATAAACAAGAAAAGATTTGATTTTAAATAAGGGAAAATAAATTTAGAATACATATTACTGACACTTCTCAAAATTTGTAAAACACTTTTTAGGGATCAGGTTTGGTTATAAAACAGCTGGAAACTAACCAAAGAAAAAAAATGAAATTGAGGTGGCCGAGTGGTTAAGCCGATGGACTGCTAATTTATTGTTATCTGCATGCATGGGTTAAAATCCCATCCTCGTCGGTTGTTTTTGTAAATGACCCTTATTGTCTTCCAAAGCCCAAGATTGCAGGCAGGGCTAATACTGCCAAAACAGGTTGAAATTTGTTAAGCCGATTAGAGGAGCAGAACTCTAAAAACTTGTGTAAATGATAAACCTTCTAGAAAATGTTTGCATGGAACTATTACTACAAATGTTTTTTTTTGTAGATGTGTTCTAGTAGACCTATGTATACACTCATCTAGTTCTTGCATGCCATTTAATGACATTTTTATAAACAAGAAAAGATTTGATTTTAAATAAGGGAAAATAAATTTAGAATACATATTACTGACACTTCTCAAAATTTGTAAAACACTTTTTAGGGATCAGGTTTGGTTATAAAACAGCTGGAAACTAACCAAAGAAAAAAAATGAACATAAGTTGACGAGGTGGCCGAGTGGTTAAGGCGATGGACTGCTAATCCATTGTGCTCTGCATGCATGGGTTCAAATCCCATCCTCGACGGGTGTTTTTGTAAATGACCCTTATTGTCTTCCAAAGCCCAAGATTGAAGGCAGGGCTAATACTGCCAAAACAGGTTGAAATTTGTTAAGCCGATTAGAGGAGCAGAACTCTAAAAACTTGTGTAAATGATAAACCTTCAAGAAAATGTTTGCATGGAACTATTACTACAAATATTTTTTTTGTAGATGTGTTCTAGTAGACCTATGTATACACTCATCTAGTTCTTGCATGCCATTTAATAACATTTTTATAAACAAGAAAAGATTTGATTTTAAATAAGGGAAAATAAATTTAGAATACATATTACTGACACTTCTCAAAATTTGTAAAACACTTTTTAGGGATCAGGTTTGGTTATAAAACAGCTGGAAACTAACCAAAGAAAAAAAATGAAAATGAGGTGGCCGAGTGGTTAAGCCGATGGACTGCTAATTTATTGTTCTCTGCATGCATGGGTTAAAATCCCATCCTCGTCGGTTGTTTTTGTAAATGACCCTTATTGTCTTCCAAAGCCCAAGATTGCAGGCAGGGCTAATACTGCCAAAACAGGTTGAAATTTGTTAAGCCGATTAGAGGAGCAGAACTCTAAAAACTTGTGTAAATGATAAACCTTCTAGAAAATGTTTGCATGGAACTATTACTACAAATGTTTTTTTTTGTAGATGTGTTCTAGTAGACCTATGTATACACTCATCTAGTTCTTGCATGCCATTTAATGACATTTTTATAAACAAGAAAAGATTTGATTTTAAATAAGGGAAAATAAATTTAGAATACATATTACTGACACTTCTCAAAATTTGTAAAACACTTTTTAGGGATCAGGTTTGGTTATAAAACAGCTGGAAACTAACCAAAGAAAAAAAATGAAAATGAGGTGGCCGAGTGGTTAAGCCGATGGACTGCTAATTTATTGTTCTCTGCATGCATGGGTTAAAATCCCATCCTCGTCGGTTGTTTTTGTAAATGACCCTTATTGTCTTCCAAAGCCCAAGATTGCAGGCAGGGCTAATACTGCCAAAACAGGTTGAAATTTGTTAAGCCGATTAGAGGAGCAGAACTCTAAAAACTTGTGTAAATGATAAACCTTCTAGAAAATGTTTGCATGGAACTATTACTACAAATGTTTTTTTTTGTAGATGTGTTCTAGTAGACCTATGTATACACTCATCTAGTTCTTGTATGCCATTTAATGACATTTTTATAAACAAGAAAAGATTTGATTTTAAATAAGGGAAAATAAATTTAGAATACATATTACTGACACTTCTCAAAATTTGTAAAACACTTTTTAGGGATCAGGTTTGGTTATAAAACAGCTGGAAACTAACCAAAGAAAAAAATTGAAAATAAGTTGACGAGGTGGCCGAGCGGTTAAGGCGATGGACTGCTAATTTATTGTTCTCTGCATGCATGGGTTAAAATCCCATCCTCGTCGGGTGTTTTTGTAAATGACCCTTATTGTCTTCCAAAGCCCAAGATTGCAGGCAGGGCTAATACTGCCAAAACAGGTTGAAATTTGTTAAGCCGATTAGAGGAGCAGAACTCTAAAAACTTGTGTAAATGATAAACCTTCTAGAAAATGTTTGCATGGAACTATTACTACAAATATTTTTTTTGTAGATGTGTTCTAGTAGACCTATGTATACACTCATCTAGTTCTTGCATGCCATTTAATAACATTTTTATAAACAAGAAAATATTTGATTTTAAATAAGGGAAAATAAATTTAGAATACATATTACTGACACTTCTCAAAATTTGTAAAACACTTTTTAGGGATCAGGTTTGGTTATAAAACAGCTGGAAACTAACCAAAGAAAAAAATGAAAATAAGTTGACGAGGTGGCCGAGTGGTTAAGGCGATGGACTGCTAATTTATTGTTCTCTGCATGCATGGGTTAAAATCTCATCCTCGTCGGGTGTTTTTGTAAATGACCCTTATTGTCTTCCAAAGCCCAAGATTGCAGGCAGGGCTAATACTGCCAAAACAGGTTGAAATTTGTTAAGCCGATTAGAGGAGCAGAACTCTAAAAACTTGTGTAAATGATAAACCTTCTAGAAAATGTTTGCATGGAACTACTACTACAAATATTTTTTTTGTAGATGTGTTCTAGTAGACCTATGTATACACTCATCTAGTTCTTGCATGCCATTTAATAACATTTTTATAAACAAGAAAAGATTTGATTTTAAATAAGGGAAAATAAATTTAGAATACATATTACTGACACTTCTCAAAATTTGTAAAACACTTTTTAGGGATCAGGTTTGGTTATAAAACAGCTGGAAACTAACCAAAGAAAAAAAATGAAAATAAGTTGACGAGGTGGCCGAGTGGTTAAGCCGATGGACTGCTAATTTATTGTTCTCTGCATGCATGGGTTAAAATCCCATCCTCGTCGGGTGTTTTTGTAAATGACCCTTATTGTCTTCCAAAGCCCAAGATTGCAGGCAGGGCTAATACTGCCAAAACAGGTTGAAATTTGTTAAGCCGATTAGAGGAGCAGAACTCTAAAAACTTGTGTAAATGATAAACCTTCTAGAAAATGTTTGCATGGAACTATTACTACAAATATTTTTTTTGTAGATGTGTTCTAGTAGACCTATGTATACACTCATCTAGTTCTAGCATGCCATTTAATAACATTTTTATAAACAAGAAAAGATTTGATTTTAAATAAGGGAAAATAAATTTAGAATACATATTACTGACACTTCTCAAAATTTGTAAAACACTTTTTAGGGATCAGGTTTGGTTATAAAACAGCTGGAAACTAACCAAAGAAAAAAAAATGAAAATAAGTTGACGAGGTGGCCGAGTGGTTAAGGCGATGGACTGCTAATTTATTGTTCTCTGCATGCATGTGTTAAAATCCCATCCTCGTCGGGTGTTTTTGTAAATGACCCTTATTGTCTTCCAAAGCCCAAGATTGCAGGCAGGGCTAATACTGCCAAAACAGGTTGAAATTTGTTAAGCCGATTAGAGGAGCAGAACTCTAAAAACTTGTGTAAATGATAAACCTTCTAGAAAATGTTTGCATGGAACTATTACTACAAATATTTTTTTTGTAGATGTGTTCTAGTAGACCTATGTATACACTCATCTAGTTCTTGCATGCCATTTAATAACATTTTTATAAACAAGAAAAGATTTGATTTTAAATAAGGGAAAATAAATTTAGAATACATATTACGGACACTTCTCAAAATTTGTAAAACACTTTTTAGGGATCAGGTTTGGTTATAAAACAGCTGGAAACTAACCAAAGGAAAAAAAAATGAAAATAAGTTGACGAGGTGGCCGAGTGGTTAAGCCGATGGACTGCTAATTTATTGTTCTCTGCATGCATGGGTTAAAATCCCATCCTTGTCGGGTGTTTTTGTAAATGACCCTTATTGTCTTCCAAAGCCCAAGATTGCAGGCAGGGCTAATACTGCCAAAACAGGTTGAAATTTGTTAAGCCGATTAGAGGAGCAGAACTCTAAAAGCTTGTGTAAATGATAAACCTTCTAGAAAATGTTTGCATGGAACTATTACTACAAATATTTTTTTTGTAGATGTGTTCTAGTAGACCTATGTATACACTCATCTAGTTCTTGCATGCCATTTAATGACATTTTTATAAACAAGAAAAGATTTGATTTTAAATAAGGGAAAATAAATTTAGAATACATATTACTGACACTTCTCAAAATTTGTAAAACACTTTTTAGGGATCAGGTTTGGTTATAAAACAGCTGGAAACTAACCAAAGAAAAAAAATGAAAATAAGTTGACGAGGTGGCCGAGTGGTTAAGGCGATGGACTGCTAATTTATTGTTCTCTGCGTGCATGGGTTAAAATCCCATCCTCGTCGGGTGTTTTTGTAAATAACCCTTATTGTCTTCCAAAGCCCAAGATTGCAGGCAGGGCTAATACTGCCAAAACAGGTTGAAATTTGTTAAGCCGATTAGAGGAGCAGAACTCTAAAAGCTTGTGTAAATGATAAACCTTCTAGAAAATGTTTGCATGGAACTATTACTACAAATATTTTTTTTGTAGATGTGTTCTAGTAGACCTATGTATACACTCATCTAGTTCTTGCATGCCATTTAATAACATTTTTATAAACAAGAAAAGATTTGATTTTAAATAAGGGAAAATAAATTTAGAATACATATTACTGACACTTCTCAAAATTTGTAAAACACTTTTTAGGGATCAGGTTTGGTTATAAAACAGCTGGAAACTAACCAAAGAAAAAAATGAAAATAAGTTGACGAGGTGGCCGAGTGGTTAAGGCGATGGACTGCTAATTTATTGTTCTCTGCATGCATGGGTTAAAATCTCATCCTCGTCGGGTGTTTTTGTAAATGACCCTTATTGTCTTCCAAAGCCCAAGATTGCAGGCAGGGCTAATACTGCCAAAACAGGTTGAAATTTGTTAAGCCGATTAGAGGAGCAGAACTCTAAAAACTTGTGTAAATGATAAACCTTCTAGAAAATGTTTGCATGGAACTACTACTACAAATATTTTTTTTGTAGATGTGTTCTAGTAGACCTATGTATACACTCATCTAGTTCTTGCATGCCATTTAATAACATTTTTATAAACAAGAAAAGATTTGATTTTAAATAAGGGAAAATAAATTTAGAATACATATTACTGACACTTCTCAAAATTTGTAAAACACTTTTTAGGGATCAGGTTTGGTTATAAAACAGCTGGAAACTAACCAAAGAAAAAAAATGAAAATAAGTTGACGAGGTGGCCGAGTGGTTAAGCCGATGGACTGCTAATTTATTGTTCTCTGCATGCATGGGTTAAAATCCCATCCTCGTCGGGTGTTTTTGTAAATGACCCTTATTGTCTTCCAAAGCCCAAGATTGCAGGCAGGGCTAATACTGCCAAAACAGGTTGAAATTTGTTAAGCCGATTAGAGGAGCAGAACTCTAAAAACTTGTGTAAATGATAAACCTTCTAGAAAATGTTTGCATGGAACTATTACTACAAATATTTTTTTTGTAGATGTGTTCTAGTAGACCTATGTATACACTCATCTAGTTCTTGCATGCCATTTAATAACATTTTTATAAACAAGAAAAGATTTGATTTTAAATAAGGGAAAATAAATTTAGAATACATATTACTGACACTTCTCAAAATTTGTAAAACACTTTTTAGGGATCAGGTTTGGTTATAAAACAGCTGGAAACTAACCAAAGAAAAAAAAATGAAAATAAGTTGACGAGGTGGCCGAGTGGTTAAGGCGATGGACTGCTAATTTATTGTTCTCTGCATGCATGTGTTAAAATCCCATCCTCGTCGGGTGTTTTTGTAAATGACCCTTATTGTCTTCCAAAGCCCAAGATTGCAGGCAGGGCTAATACTGCCAAAACAGGTTGAAATTTGTTAAGCCGATTAGAGGAGCAGAACTCTAAAAACTTGTGTAAATGATAAACCTTCTAGAAAATGTTTGCATGGAACTATTACTACAAATATTTTTTTTGTAGATGTGTTCTAGTAGACCTATGTATACACTCATCTAGTTCTTGCATGCCATTTAATAACATTTTTATAAACAAGAAAAGATTTGATTTTAAATAAGGGAAAATAAATTTAGAATACATATTACGGACACTTCTCAAAATTTGTAAAACACTTTTTAGGGATCAGGTTTGGTTATAAAACAGCTGGAAACTAACCAAAGGAAAAAAAAATGAAAATAAGTTGACGAGGTGGCCGAGTGGTTAAGCCGATGGACTGCTAATTTATTGTTCTCTGCATGCATGGGTTAAAATCCCATCCTTGTCGGGTGTTTTTGTAAATGACCCTTATTGTCTTCCAAAGCCCAAGATTGCAGGCAGGGCTAATACTGCCAAAACAGGTTGAAATTTGTTAAGCCGATTAGAGGAGCAGAACTCTAAAAGCTTGTGTAAATGATAAACCTTCTAGAAAATGTTTGCATGGAACTATTACTACAAATATTTTTTTTGTAGATGTGTTCTAGTAGACCTATGTATACACTCATCTAGTTCTTGCATGCCATTTAATGACATTTTTATAAACAAGAAAAGATTTGATTTTAAATAAGGGAAAATAAATTTAGAATACATATTACTGACACTTCTCAAAATTTGTAAAACACTTTTTAGGGATCAGGTTTGGTTATAAAACAGCTGGAAACTAACCAAAGAAAAAAAATGAAAATAAGTTGACGAGGTGGCCGAGTGGTTAAGGCGATGGACTGCTAATTTATTGTTCTCTGCGTGCATGGGTTAAAATCCCATCCTCGTCGGGTGTTTTTGTAAATAACCCTTATTGTCTTCCAAAGCCCAAGATTGCAGGCAGGGCTAATACTGCCAAAACAGGTTGAAATTTGTTAAGCCGATTAGAGGAGCAGAACTCTAAAAGCTTGTGTAAATGATAAACCTTCTAGAAAATGTTTGCATGGAACTATTACTACAAATATTTTTTTTGTAGATGTGTTCTAGTAGACCTATGTATACACTCATCTAGTTCTTGCATGCCATTTAATGACATTTTTATAAACAAGAAAAGATTTGATTTTAAATAAGGGAAAATAAATTTAGAATACATATTACTGACACTTCTCAAAATTTGTAAAACACTTTTTAGGGATCAGGTTTGGTTATAAAACAGCTGGAAACTAACCAAAGAAAAAAAATGAAAATAAGTTGACGAGGTGGCTGAGTGGTTAAGGCGATGGACTGCTAATTAATTGTTCTCTGCATGCATGGGTTAAAATCCCATCCTCGTCGGTTGTTTTTGTAAATGACCCTTATTGTCTTCCAAAGCCCAAGATTGCAGGCAGGGCTAATACTGCCAAAACAGGTTGAAATTTGTTAAGCCGATTAGAGGAGCCGAACTCTAAAAACTTGTGTAAATGATCAACCTTCTAGAAAATGTTTGCATGGAACTATTACTACAAATGTTTTTTTTTGTAGATGTGTTCTAGTAGACCTATGTATACACTCATCTAGTTCTTGCATGCCATTTAATGACATTTTTATAAACAAGAAAAGATTTGATTTTA
Source organism: Rhinoderma darwinii (assembly GCF_050947455.1). Lineage (NCBI taxonomy): Eukaryota > Metazoa > Chordata > Amphibia > Anura > Rhinodermatidae > Rhinoderma > Rhinoderma darwinii. The sequence goes on from NC_134689.1 coordinate 410,649,513, forward strand.
AATAAGGGAAAATAAATTTAGAATACATATTACTGACACTTCTCAAAATTTGTAAAACACTTTTTAGGGATCAGGTTTGGTTATAAAACAGCTGGAAACTAACCAAAGAAAAAAAAATGAAAATAAGTTGACGAGGTGGCCGAGTGGTTAAGGCGATGGACTGCTAATTTATTGTTCTCTGCATGCATGGGTTAAAATCCCATCCTCGTCGGGTGTTTTTGTAAATGACCCTTATTGTCTTCCAAAGCCCAAGATTGCAGGCAGGGCTAATACTGCCAAAACAGGTTGAAATTTGTTAAGCCGATTAGAGGAGCAGAACTCTAAAAACTTGTGTAAATGATAAACCTTCTAGAAAATGTTTGCATGGAACTATTACTACAAATATTTTTTTTGTAGATGTGTTCTAGTAGACCTATGTATACACTCATCTAGTTCTTGCATGCCATTTAATGACATTTTTATAAACAAGAAAAGATTTGATTTTAAATAAGGGAAAATAAATTTAGAATACATATTACTGACACTTCTCAAAATTTGTAAAACTCTTTTTAGGGATCAGGTTTGGTTATAAAACAGCTGGAAACTAACCAAAGAAAAAAAATGAAAATAAGTTGACGAGGTGGCCGAGTGGTTAAGGCGATGGACTGCTAATTTATTGTTCTCTGCATGCATGGGTTAAAATCCCATCCTCGTTGGGTGTTTTTGTAAATGACCCTTATTGTCTTCCAAAGCCCAAGATTGCAGGCAGGGCTAATACTGCCAAAACAGGTTGAAATTTGTTAAGCCGATTAGAGGAGCAGAACTCTAAAAACTTGTGTAAATGATAAACCTTCTAGAAAATGTTTGCATGGAACTATTACTACAAATATTTTTTTTGTAGATGTGTTCTAGTAGACCTATGTATACACTAATCTAGTTCTTGCATGCCATTTAATAACATTTTTATAAACAAGAAAAGATTTGATTTTAAATAAGGGAAAATAAATTTAGAATACATATTACTGACACTTCTCAAAATTTGTAAAACACTTTTTAGGGATCAGGTTTGGTTATAAAACAGCTGGAAACTAACCAAAGAAAAAAAATGAAAATAAGTTGACGAGGTGGCCGAGTGGTTAAGGTGATGGACTGCTAATTTATTGTTCTCTGCATGCATGGGTTAAAATCCCATCTTCGTCGGGTGTTTTTGTAAATGACCCTTATTGTCTTCCAAAGCCCAAGATTGCAGGCAGGGCTAATACTGCCAAAACAGGTTGAAATTTGTTAAGCCGATTAGAGGAGCAGAACTCTAAAAACTTGTGTAAATGATAAACCTTCTAGAAAATGTTTGCATGGAACTATTACTACAAATATTTTTTTTGTAGATGTGTTCTAGTAGACCTATGTATACACTCATCTAGTTCTTGCATGCCATTTAATAACATTTTTATAAACAAGAAAAGATTTGATTTTAAATAAGGGAAAATAAATTTAGAATACATATTACTGACACTTCTCAAAATTTGTAAAACACTTTTTAGGGATCAGGTTTGGTTATAAAACAGCTGGAAACTAACCAAAGAAAAAAAAATGAAAATAAGTTGACGAGGTGGCCGAGTGGTTAAGGCGATGGACTGCTAATTTATTGTTCTCTGCATGCATGTGTTAAAATCCCATCCTCGTCGGGTGTTTTTGTAAATGACCCTTATTGTCTTCCAAAGCCCAAGATTGCAGGCAGGGCTAATACTGCCAAAACAGGTTGAAATTTGTTAAGCCGATTAGAGGAGCAGAACTCTAAAAACTTGTGTAAATGATAAACCTTCTAGAAAATGTTTGCATGGAACTATTACTACAAATATTTTTTTTGTAGATGTGTTCTAGTAGACCTATGTATACACTCATCTAGTTCTTGCATGCCATTTAATAACATTTTTATAAACAAGAAAAGATTTGATTTTAAATAAGGGAAAATAAATTTAGAATACATATTACGGACACTTCTCAAAATTTGTAAAACACTTTTTAGGGATCAGGTTTGGTTATAAAACAGCTGGAAACTAACCAAAGGAAAAAAAAATGAAAATAAGTTGACGAGGTGGCCGAGTGGTTAAGCCGATGGACTGCTAATTTATTGTTCTCTGCATGCATGGGTTAAAATCCCATCCTTGTCGGGTGTTTTTGTAAATGACCCTTATTGTCTTCCAAAGCCCAAGATTGCAGGCAGGGCTAATACTGCCAAAACAGGTTGAAATTTGTTAAGCCGATTAGAGGAGCAGAACTCTAAAAGCTTGTGTAAATGATAAACCTTCTAGAAAATGTTTGCATGGAACTATTACTACAAATATTTTTTTTGTAGATGTGTTCTAGTAGACCTATGTATACACTCATCTAGTTCTTGCATGCCATTTAATGACATTTTTATAAACAAGAAAAGATTTGATTTTAAATAAGGGAAAATAAATTTAGAATACATATTACTGACACTTCTCAAAATTTGTAAAACACTTTTTAGGGATCAGGTTTGGTTATAAAACAGCTGGAAACTAACCAAAGAAAAAAAATGAAAATAAGTTGACGAGGTGGCCGAGTGGTTAAGGCGATGGACTGCTAATTTATTGTTCTCTGCGTGCATGGGTTAAAATCCCATCCTCGTCGGGTGTTTTTGTAAATAACCCTTATTGTCTTCCAAAGCCCAAGATTGCAGGCAGGGCTAATACTGCCAAAACAGGTTGAAATTTGTTAAGCCGATTAGAGGAGCAGAACTCTAAAAACTTGTGTAAATGATAAACCTTCTAGAAAATGTTTGCATGGAACTATTACTACAAATATTTTTTTTGTAGATGTGTTCTAGTAGACCTATGTATACACTCATCTAGTTCTTGCATGCCATTTAATGACATTTTTATAAACAAGAAAAGATTTGATTTTAAATAAGGGAAAATAAATTTAGAATACATATTACTGACACTTCTCAAAATTTGTAAAACTCTTTTTAGGGATCAGGTTTGGTTATAAAACAGCTGGAAACTAACCAAAGAAAAAAAATGAAAATAAGTTGACGAGGTGGCCGAGTGGTTAAGGCGATGGACTGCTAATTTATTGTTCTCTGCATGCATGGGTTAAAATCCCATCCTCGTCGGGTGTTTTTGTAAATGACCCTTATTGTCTTCCAAAGCCCAAGATTGCAGGCAGGGCTAATACTGCCAAAACAGGTTGAAATTTGTTAAGCCGATTAGAGGAGCAGAACTCTAAAAACTTGTGTAAATGATAAACCTTCTAGAAAATGTTTGCATGGAACTATTACTACAAATATTTTTTTTGTAGATGTGTTCTAGTAGACCTATGTATACACTCATCTAGTTCTTGCATGCCATTTAATAACATTTTTATAAACAAGAAAAGATTTGATTTTAAATAAGGGAAAATAAATTTAGAATACATATTACTGACACTTCTCAAAATTTGTAAAACACTTTTTAGGGATCAGGTTTGGTTATAAAACAGCTGGAAACTAACCAAAGAAAAAAAATGAAAATAAGTTGACGAGGTGGCCGAGTGGTTAAGGCGATGGACTGCTAATTTATTGTTCTCTGCATGCATGGGTTAAAATCCCATCCTCGTTGGGTGTTTTTGTAAATGACCCTTATTGTCTTCCAAAGCCCAAGATTGCAGGCAGGGCTAATACTGCCAAAACAGGTTGAAATTTGTTAAGCCGATTAGAGGAGCAGAACTCTAAAAACTTGTGTAAATGATAAACCTTCTAGAAAATGTTTGCATGGAACTATTACTACAAATATTTTTTTTGTAGATGTGTTCTAGTAGACCTATGTATACACTAATCTAGTTCTTGCATGCCATTTAATAACATTTTTATAAACAAGAAAAGATTTGATTTTAAATAAGGGAAAATAAATTTAGAATACATATTACTGACACTTCTCAAAATTTGTAAAACACTTTTTAGGGATCAGGTTTGGTTATAAAACAGCTGGAAACTAACCAAAGAAAAAAAATGAAAATAAGTTGACGAGGTGGCCGAGTGGTTAAGGTGATGGACTGCTAATTTATTGTTCTCTGCATGCATGGGTTAAAATCCCATCTTCGTCGGGTGTTTTTGTAAATGACCCTTATTGTCTTCCAAAGCCCAAGATTGCAGGCAGGGCTAATACTGCCAAAACAGGTTGAAATTTGTTAAGCCGATTAGAGGAGCAGAACTCTAAAAACTTGTGTAAATGATAAACCTTCTAGAAAATGTTTGCATGGAACTATTACTACAAATATTTTTTTTGTAGATGTGTTCTAGTAGACCTATGTATACACTCATCTAGTTCTTGCATGCCATTTAATGACATTTTTATAAACAAGAAAAGATTTGATTTTAAATAAGGGAAAATAAATTTAGAATACATATTACTGACACTTCTCAAAATTTGTAAAACACTTTTTAGGGATCAGGTTTGGTTATAAAACAGCTGGAAACTAACCAAAGAAAAAAAATGAAAATAAGTTGACGAGGTGGCCGAGTGGTTAAGGCGATGGACTGCTAATTTATTGTTCTCTGCATGCATGGGTTAAAATCCCATCCTCGTCGGGTGTTTTTGTAAATGACCCTTATTGTCTTCCAAAGCCCAAGATTGCAGGCAGGGCTAATACTGCCAAAACAGGTTGAAATTTGTTAAGCCGATTAGAGGAGCAGAACTCTAAAAACTTGTGTAAATGATAAACCTTCTAGAAAATGTTTGCATGGAACTATTACTACAAATATTTTTTTTGTAGATGTGTTCTAGTAGACCTATGTATACACTCATCTAGTTCTTGCATGCCATTTAATAACATTTTTATAAACAAGAAAAGATTTGATTTTAAATAAGGGAAAATAAATTTAGAATACATATTACTGACACTTCTCAAAATTTGTAAAACACTTTTTAGGGATCAGGTTTGGTTATAAAACAGCTGGAAACTAACCAAAGAAAAAAAATGAAAATAAGTTGACGAGGTGGCCGAGTGGTTAAGGCGATGGACTGCTAATTTATTGTTCTCTGCATGCATGGGTTAAAATCCCATCCTCGTTGGGTGTTTTTGTAAATGACCCTTATTGTCTTCCAAAGCCCAAGATTGCAGGCAGGGCTAATACTGCCAAAACAGGTTGAAATTTGTTAAGCCGATTAGAGGAGCAGAACTCTAAAAACTTGTGTAAATGATAAACCTTCTAGAAAATGTTTGCATGGAACTATTACTACAAATATTTTTTTTGTAGATGTGTTCTAGTAGACCTATGTATACACTAATCTAGTTCTTGCATGCCATTTAATAACATTTTTATAAACAAGAAAAGATTTGATTTTAAATAAGGGAAAATAAATTTAGAATACATATTACTGACACTTCTCAAAATTTGTAAAACACTTTTTAGGGATCAGGTTTGGTTATAAAACAGCTGGAAACTAACCAAAGAAAAAAAATGAAAATAAGTTGACGAGGTGGCCGAGTGGTTAAGCCGATGGACTGCTAATTTATTGTTCTCTGCATGCATGGGTTAAAATCCCATCCTCGTCGGGTGTTTTTGTAAATGACCCTTATTGTCTTCCAAAGCCCAAGATTGCAGGCAGGGCTAATACTGCCAAAACAGGTTGAAATTTGTTAAGCCGATTAGAGGAGCAGAACTCTAAAAACTTGTGTAAATGATAAACCTTCTAGAAAATGTTTGCATGGAACTATTACTACAAATATTTTTTTTGTAGATGTGTTCTAGTAGACCTATGTATACACTCATCTAGTTCTTGCATGCCATTTAATAACATTTTTATAAACAAGAAAAGATTTGATTTTAAATAAGGGAAAATAAATTTAGAATACATATTACTGACACTTCTCAAAATTTGTAAAACACTTTTTAGGGATCAGGTTTGGTTATAAAACAGCTGGAAACTAACCAAAGAAAAAAAAATGAAAATAAGTTGACGAGGTGGCCGAGTGGTTAAGCCGATGGACTGCTAATTTATTGTTCTCTGCATGCATGGGTTAAAATCCCATCCTCGTCGGGTGTTTTTGTAAATGACCCTTATTGTCTTCCAAAGCCCAAGATTGCAGGCAGGGCTAATACTGCCAAAACAGGTTGAAATTTGTTAAGCCGATTAGAGGAGCAGAACTCTAAAAACTTGTGTAAATGATAAACCTTCTAGAAAATGTTTGCATGGAACTATTACTACAAATATTTTTTTTGTAGATGTGTTCTAGTAGACCTATGTATACACTCATCTAGTTCTTGCATGCCATTTAATAACATTTTTATAAACAAGAAAAGATTTGATTTTAAATAAGGGAAAATAAATTTAGAATACATATTACTGACACTTCTCAAAATTTGTAAAACACTTTTTAGGGATCAGGTTTGGTTATAAAACAGCTGGAAACTAACCAAAGAAAAAAAAATGAAAATAAGTTGACGAGGTGGCCGAGTGGTTAAGCCGATGGACTGCTAATTTATTGTTCTCTGCATGCATGGGTTAAAATCCCATCCTCGTCGGGTGTTTTTGTAAATGACCCTTATTGTCTTCCAAAGCCCAAGATTGCAGGCAGGGCTAATACTGCCAAAACAGGTTGAAATTTGTTAAGCCGATTAGAGGAGCAGAACTCTAAAAACTTGTGTCAATGATAAACCTTCTAGAAAATGTTTGCATGGAACTATTACTACAAATATTTTTTTTGTAGATGTGTTCTAGTAGACCTATGTATACACTCATCTAGTTCTTGCATGCCATTTAATAACATTTTTATAAACAAGAAAAGATTTGATTTTAAATAAGGGAAAATAAATTTAGAATACATATTACTGACACTTCTCAAAATTTGTAAAACACTTTTTAGGGATCAGGTTTGGTTATAAAACAGCTGGAAACTAACCAAAGAAAAAAAATGAAAATAAGTTGACGAGGTGGCCGAGTGGTTAAGGCGATGGACTGCTAATTTATTGTTTTCTGCATGCATGGGTTAAAATCCCATCCTCGTCGGGTGTTTTTGTAAATGACCCTTATTGTCTACCAAAGCCCAAGATTGCAGGCAGGGCTAATACTGCCAAAACAGGTTGAAATTTGTTAAGCCGATTAGAGGAGCAGAACTCTAAAAGCTTGTGTAAATGATAAACCTTCTAGAAAATGTTTGCATGGAACTATTACTACAAATATTTTTTTTGTAGATGTGTTCTAGTAGACCTATGTATACACTCATCTAGTTCTTGCATGCCATTTAATGACATTTATATAAACAAGAAAAGATTTGATTTTAAATAAGGGAAAATAAATTTAGAATACATATTACTGACACTTCTCAAAATTTGTAAAACACTTTTTAGGGATCAGGTTTGGTTATAAAACAGCTGGAAACTAACCAAAGAAAAAAAAATGAAAACAAGTTGACGAGGTGGCCGAGTGGTTAAGGCGATGGACTGCTAATTTATTGTTCTCTGCATGCATGGGTTAAAATCCCATCCTCGTCGAGTGTTTTTGTAAATGACCCTTATTGTCTTCCAAAGCCCAAGATTGCAGGCAGGGCTAATACTGCCAAAACAGGTTGAAATTTGTTAAGCCGATTAGAGGAGCAGAACTCTAAAAGCTTGTGTAAATGATAAACCTTCTAGAAAATGTTTGCATGGAACTATTACTACAAATATTTTTTTTTTTGTAGATGTGTTCTAGTAGACCTATTTATACACTCATCTAGTTCTTGCATGCCATTTAATGACATTTTTATAAACAAAAAAAGATTTGATTTAAATAAGGGAAAATAAATTTAGAATACATATTACTGACACTTCTCAAAATTTGTAAAACACTTTTTAGGGATCAGGTTTGGTTATAAAACAGCTGGAAACTAACCAAAGAAAAAATAAAAAAAAGTTGATGAGGTGGCCGAGTGGTTAAGGCGATGGACTGCTAATCCATAAACAAAAAAGATTTGATTTTAAATAAGGGAAAATAAATTTAGAATACATATTACTGACACTTCTCAAAATTTGTAAAACACTTTTTAGGGATCAGGTTTGGTTATAAAACAGCTAAAAACTAACCAAAGAAAAAAAAAATAAAAAAAAGTTTATGAGGTGGCCGAGTGGTTAAGGCGATGGACTGCTAATCCATTGTGCTCTGCATGCATGGGTTCAAATCCCATCCTCGTCGGGTGTTTTTGTAAATGACCCATATTGACTTCCAGAGCCCAAAATTGCAGGCAGGGCAAATACTGCCAAAACAGGTTGAAATTTGTTAAGCCGATTAGAGGAGCAGAACTCTAAAAACTTGTGTAAATGATAAACCTTCTAGAAAATGTTTGCATGGAACTATTACTACAAATATTTTTTTTGTAGATGTGTTCTAGTAGACCTATGTATACACTCATCTAGTTCTTGCATGCCATTTAATAACATTTTTATAAACAAGAAAAGATTTGATTTTAAATAAGGGAAAATAAATTTAGAATACATATTACTGACACTTCTCAAAATTTGTAAAACACTTTTTAGGGATCAGGTTTGGTTATAAAACAGCTGGAAACTAACCAAAGAAAAAAAAACGAAAATAAGTTGACGAGGTGGCCGAGTGGTTAAGCCGATGGACTGCTAATTTATTGTTCTCTGCATGCATGGGTTAAAATCCCATCCTCGTCGGGTGTTTTTGTAAATGACCCTTATTGTCTTCCAAAGCCCAAGATTGCAGGCAGGGCTAATACTGCCAAAACAGGTTGAAATTTGTTAAGCCGATTAGAGGAGCAGAACTCTAAAAACTTGTGTAAATGATAAACCTTCTAGAAAATGTTTGCATGGAACTATTACTACAAATGTTTTTTTTTGTAGATGTGTTCTAGTAGACCTATGTATACACTCATCTAGTTCTTGCATGCCATTTAATAACATTTTTATAAACAAGAAAAGATTTGATTTTAAATAAGGGAAAATAAATTTAGAATACATATTACTGACACTTCTCAAAATTTGTAAAACACTTTTTAGGGATCAGGTTTGGTTATAAAACAGCTGGAAACTAACCAAAGAAAAAATAAAAAAAAGTTGATGAGGTGGCCGAGTGGTTAAGGCGATGGACTGCTAATCCATAAACAAAAAAGATTTGATTAAAAATAAGGGAAAATAAATTTAGAATACATATTACTGACACTTCTCAAAATTTGTAAAACACTTTTTAGGGATCAGGTTTGGTTATAAAACAGCTAAAAACTAACCAAAGAAAAAAAAATAAAAAAAAAGTTTATGAGGTGGCCGAGTGGTTAAGGCGATGGACTGCTAATCCATTGTGCTCTGCATGCATGGGTTCAAATCCCATCCTCGTCGGGTGTTTTTGTAAATGACCCATATTGACTTCCAGAGCCCAAAATTGCAGGCAGGGCAAATACTGCCAAAACAGGTTGAAATTTGTTAAGCCGATTAGAGGAGCACAACTCTAAAAACTTGTGTAAATGATAAACCTTCTAGAAAATGTTTGCATGGAACTATTACTACAAATATTTTTTTTTGTAATGTGTTCTTGTAGACCTATTTATACACTCATCTAGTTCTTGCATGCCATTTAATTATATTTTCATAACACAAAAAAAGATTTGTTTTCAAATAAGGGAAAATAAATTTAGGATACATATTACTGACACTTCTCAAAATTTGTAAAACACTTTTTAGGGTTTAGGTTTGGTTATAAAACAGCTGAAAACTAACCAAAGAAAAAATAAAAATAAGTTGACGAGGTGGCGATGGACTGCTAATCCTTTGTGCTCTGCATGCATGGGTTCAAATTCCATCCTTGTCGGGTGTTTTTGTAAATGACCCTTATTGTCTTCCAAAGCCCAAGATTGCAGGCAGGGCTAATACTGCCAAAGTAGGTTGAAATTTGTTAAGCCGATTAGAGGAGCACAACTCTAAAAACTTGTGTAAATGATAAACCTTCTAGAAAATGTTTGCATGGAACTATTACTACAAATATTTTTTTTTGTAATGTGTTCTTGTAGACCTATTTATACACTCATCTAGTTCTTGCATGCCATTTAATTATATTTTCATAACACAAAAAAAGATTTTTTTTCAAATAAGGGAAAATAAATTTAGGATACATATTACTGACACTTCTCAAAATTTGTAAAACACTTTTTAGGGATCAGGTTTTGTTATAAAACAGCTGGAAACTAACCAAAGAAAAAATGAAAATAAGTTGACGAGGTGGCGTATTAGCCCAAGATTGCAGGCAGGGCTAATACTGCCAAAATAGGTTGAAATTTGTTAAGCCGATTAGAGGAGCAGAACTCTAAAAACTTGTGTAAATGATAAACCTTCTAGAAAATGTTTGCATGGAACTATTAATACAAATATTTTTTTTTGTAGATATGTTCTTGTAGACCTATTTATACACTCATCTAGTTATTGCATGCCATTTAATTATGTTTTTATAACACAAAAAAAGATTTGATTTTAAATAAGGGAAAATAAATTTAGAATACATATTACTGACACTTCTCAAAATTTGTAAAACACTTTTTAGGGATCAGGTTTGGTTATAAAACAGCTGGAAACTAACCAAAGAAAAAAATGAAAGTAAGTTGACGAGGTGGCGATGGACTGCTAAACCATTGTGCTCTGCATGCATGGGTTCAAATCCCATCCTTGTTGGGTGTTTTTGTAAATGACCCTTATTGTCTTCCAAAGCCCAAGATTGCAGGCAGGGCTAATACTGCCAAAATAGGTTGAAATTTGTTAAGCCGATTAGAGGAGCACAACTCTAAAAACTTGTGTAAATGATAAACCTTCTAGAAAATGTTTGCATGGAACTATTACTACAAATATTTTCTTTTGTAGATGTGTTCTTGTAGACCTATTTATACATTCATCTAGTTCTTGCATGCCATTTAATTATATTTTCATAACACAAAAAAAGATTTGTTTTCAAATAAGGGAAAATAAATTTAGGATACATATTACTGACACTTCTCAAAATTTGTAAAACACTTTTTAGGTATCAGGTTTGGTTATAAAACAGCTGGAAACTAAGCAAAGAAAAAATGAAAGTAAGTTGACGAGGTGGCCGAGTGGTTAAGGTGATGCACTGCTAATCCATTGTGCTCTGCATGCATGGGTTCAAATCCCATCCTCGTCGGGTGTTTTTGTAAATGACCCTTATTGTCTTCCAAAGCCCAAGATTGCAGGCAGGGCTAATACTGCCAAAATAGGTTGAAATTTGTTAAGCCGATTAGAGGAGCAGAACTCTAAAAACTTGTGTAAATGATAAACCTTCTAGAAAATGTTTGCATGGAACTATTACTACAAATATTTTTTTTTGTAGATGTGTTCTTGTAGACCTATTTATACACTCATCTAGTTCTTGCATGCCATTTAATTATATTTTCATAACACAAAAAAAGATTTGTTTTCAAATAAGGGAAAATAAATTTAGGATACATATTACTGACACTTCTCAAAATTTGTAAAACACTTTTTAGGGATCAGGTTTGGTTATAAAACAGCTGGAAACTAACCAAATAAAAAATAAAAATAAGTTGACGAGGTGGCGATGGACTGCTAATCCATTGTGCTCTGCATGCATGGGTTCAAATCCCATCCTTGTCGGGTGTTTTTGTAAATGACCCTTATTGTCTTCCAAAGCCCAAGATTGCAGGCAGGGCTAATACTGCCAAAATAGGTTGAAATTTGTTAAGCCGATTAGAGGAGCACAACTCTAAAAACTTGTGTAAATGATAAACCTTCTAGAAAATGTTTGCATGGAACTATTACTACAAATATTTTTTTTTGTAGATGTGTTCTTGTAGACCTATTTATACACTCATCTAGTTCTTGCATGCCATTTAATTATATTTTCATAACACAAAAAAAGATTTGTTTTCAAATAAGGGAAAATAAATTTAGGATACATATTACTGACACTTCTCAAAATTTGTAAAACACTTTTTAGGGATCAGGTTTGGTTATAAAACAGCTGGAAACTAACCAAATAAAAAATAAAAATAAGTTGACGAGGTGGCGATGGACTGCTAATCCATTGTGCTCTGCATGCATGGGTTCAAATCCCATCCTTGTCGGGTGTTTTTGTAAATGACCCTTATTGTCTTCCAAAGCCCAAGATTGCAGGCAGGGCTAATACTGCCAAAATAGGTTGAAATTTGTTAAGCCGATTAGAGGAGCACAACTCTAAAAACTTGTGTAAATGATAAACCTTCTAGAAAATGTTTGCATGGAACTATTACTACAAATATTTTTTTTTGTAGATGTGTTCTTGTAGACCTATTTATACACTCATCTAGTTCTTGCATGCCATTTAATTATATTTTCATAACACAAAAAAAGATTTGTTTTCAAATAAGGGAAAATAAATTTAGGATACATATTACTGACACTTCTCAAAATTTGTAAAACACTTTTTAGGGATCAGGTTTGGTTATAAAACAGCTGGAAACTAACCAAATAAAAAATAAAAATAAGTTGACGAGGTGGCGATGGACTGCTAATCCATTGTGCTCTGCATGCATGGGTTCAAATCCCATCCTTGTCGGGTGTTTTTGTAAATGACCCTTATTGTCTTCCAAAGCCCAAGATTGCAGGCAGGGCTAATACTGCCAAAATAGGTTGAAATTTGTTAAGCCGATTAGAGGAGCACAACTCTAAAAACTTGTGTAAATGATAAACCTTCTAGAAAATGTTTGCATGGAACTATTACTACAAATATTTTTTTTTGTAATGTGTTCTTGTAGACCTATTTATACACTCATCTAGTTCTTGCATGCCATTTAATTATATTTTCATAACACAAAAAAAGATTTGTTTTCAAATAAGGGAAAATAAATTTAGGATACATATTACTGACACTTCTCAAAATTTGTAAAACACTTTTTAGGTATCAGGTTTGGTTATAAAACAGCTGGAAACTAACCAAAGAAAAAATGAAAATAAGTTGACGAGGTGGCGATGGTCTGCTAATCCATTGTGCTCTGCATGCATGGGTTCAAATCCCATCCTTGTCGGGTGTTTTTGTAAATGACCCTTATTGTCTTCCAAAGCCCAAGATTGCAGGCAGGGCTAATACTGCCAAAATAGATTGAAATTTGTTAAGCCGAATAGAGGAGCAGAACTCTAAAAACTTGTGTAAATGATAAACCTTCTAGAAAATGTTTGCATGGAACTATTACTACAAATATTTTATTTGTAGATGTGTTCTTGTAGACCTATTTATACACTCATCTAGTTCTTGCATGCCATTTAATGACAATT